>NW_022196904.1:151460423-151469253 GCF_008632895.1 Mastomys coucha
AAAAAAACTACAACAAAAAAAACCAAAGGGCTGTTGTGGCAGGGTGTACTTTAGATACTTAACATTTTCAGGTGCCATGGGGTTTACAGAATGAAGACAGTAAAATCAGTTTATTTTCTACAATGTGATAGTGTAATTTGCAATAGTATTTATCCATGGTGACTGAGCCACCTTCAATTTCTTTCCCAGTCCAAAATGTTCTTCTTTTAAATATGCATTTGTTGTTTTGTTGTCTGTGTATGTGTACTTGCGTATGGAAGCAGAGGCTATAGTATGTTTTTATAGAAGTCAGAGGACAGTGTTCAAGAGTTGAATGACTTCTTCCACAGTAGGAATCTGAAGATTCAAATTCTGATTATTAAATTGTTAGAAAGTGCATTGACCTGCTGGTTCATCTTGCCAGTCTTCTTCCAAATACTTACCTTTTCTCTCAACACTCACAATGTTAGGAACATAATATACATGATTCATTCTTCAAAGAACACAAAATATACACAGCCCTGTCCATCATTCACACTCTTGGGAATGTAACATTTATATACATATATATATAGACACACACACACATATATATCATATATATATATTGAGATATATATATATATATACATATATATATATATATGCCTCTACCCATCTACCTATCATTTATACTGTGGAAATGTAATACATGTATAACCCTATGTATCCTCTCAAATGTTTTGGGCAAGGTTTTTAAAGGTGTAAAATTTAAATTTACAAGTTTTCTCATTCTTTGAACTCACATTATCTTAAATTATTAATGCTTTTGTGAACTTTTATATTATATAGTGGAATTTTTTGGTCTTGTCTTCATCCAATTGCTATCACACTCTGTTAGAGAACAAGCAGCCTTTACAAACCAACTTGCCCCAAGTACACATCAGGAATCTTTGCACATAGCAAATATTAAATAAGTGTGTACTGAATGAATTGTTTTAGAGTAACAAATGACAATGTTTTGTAATTTTTTTCCAAATACAAGAATTGAAATGGTTATTTTATTTAAATGGTTATGTATGGTTATTTTAAGAATTCCAAACGCATTAGGTTTTTTAAAAGGCAAAGCAGTTTTGTTTTCTTTTTGTTCTTGATCTCCATGGAGGATGTGATGTAAAATGTATTCTGTTTTTGTTCCAATACTTGAAATGGTGTAAAAATTATTTGTGATCTTCTGTTCAATGAATTTGTGTTTCTCAAAATGTATATGCTGAAGTGTACATCTCCAGTGAGTTGGCATTTGAAAGTAAGGCCTTAGGAAGTAATTAAGGAAACTGATTAGTGGCCTTACAAGAAGAGCTAAAAGATTAATGGATTAATGTTTAAATGGACTAAATCCTCTGATCAAAAGACATAGCAGGCTTGCTTAATATAAATAGAATTAATATGTGCTGCCTACAGGTAACTCCTATAGACTGAAAGAGAAGGAGTGAAAGAAAATATGTTGCAGAAATTGTTTTGAAAATTAGCAGGGATAGCTGGAAAATATTTATTTATGCATAATAGATTTTAAGTCAAAACTTAGAGACTGAGGTTTTTGATACGACAAATGAACTCATTCATCAAGATGATTTTATGATTGTCAGTATAAATTTCTTCACCTTTGAAGCAAGCATACTTATATAAAGCAAAGATTAAGAGAATCAAGGAGGAGAAATAGACATTTACATGATAATGTTTAGGAATTCATCTTCCCTCAAGAGTTGGTAGAACATCTGTACGAAGTATGCAGAAGAAAATATTTGATTTGTTAAGTGCAGGGGGAGTCCACTCATACACCAGACCTGCCAAACAGCCTAGAATATGCTCGCTGCTGTTCCTGCTCTAGTCACATAACTATTTACATAATTTTTTAATAAATGGGCTAATATAATGTTCAAAACCAAGTGTTCCTCGACATTTGACTCAAGAAATTTCACTTCCAATTCCGAAGCAGGTTCTGCTTCTGTTTGTGCTATCCTATCCTGACCAGTTAGAAGGCTGGAGAGATCTGTGACTCAGTTTCAATCACTGCAATGAGACGTCTGAGAAAAGAAACATCAAGCAGAAATGGACATTTAGTCTCCTGGCTACATGGGTTTAAGTGCTCAGTTGATTGGTTCTTCTGCATTGGATGCTAACCTGTGGTGAGGCAGAGAGTAGGTGATAAAGTAAAGCTCTTTGCCTTATGGTGGCTAGAAAGAAAGCATAAAAATTGAGTAAACCATAAAACAAAAGAGAGGAGAAGACGGAGAGGAGTGAGGATACTAATCTCCTTTGGCTCATGCCTCTAAGAACCTAATTTCTTTTCCCTAGGTTCTACCTCTGAAATGTTCTATGACATCCCAGGAGCAGCATGGGATGGTAGCAAGGTTCTTTTACCCAAGGGCCTTTGAGGGATATTTGGAATGGGTACCATCACAAAAATAAGATAGTGTCTTGTACTCTCCTCTCAGAAGGTACATTTGTCAAGATTCCTAAGTGGGTAAACACGGACATCACAGATATCTAAGGATCTCATTAGGGGGAAATCAATAAAATGAATTGTCTTCTATTTAATGGTTCACATTTAAACAACAATGATCCCTGGGATCATTGATACTAAGAACTAAATAGTAAAAATATGACAAATCCAGAAAAGCAACTATAATAAAATCAAATTGTAAGAAACAGTCTTGCACAGTTAGGGACTTTCAAACTCTATTTTAATTTATTTGATCTATTGGCAATTCAGATTCTGTTTTTCTTCTCTCTTTTAGATCTGTGTCCCTCCATACAATCATGAGAAAAGCAAGCAGAACATCTTTACTAATTCTAATCAGTGAATTCAAGCAGTTGTTCATGACTTTAGGTGAGCTGGAAATGTCAATTAAATTATACAACAGGCCAACATTGTAAAATATGGAAAACAGTTAACAAACAAATCATTAAACTTAATACCTCACACTTAATAAACCTCACAGTGATGCTTATGTCCCATGCTAACATTATTTAAAGACGTACATTATTTTAAAAATTCCAGTATTCATATTACTTGTTAAATATGTCAATTTTTTTCTCAGTGGTATTCCCAGTCATTTTTAATTTCATAAACACCTTAGGAACAGTATAGCTGATCTTACTAAAGCAGATGACTCTGGCTGTAGGCAAAGGCAGGGTGCTGTGGATAACTTCTCAACAGGATTTGATTGTGCATATTTAAAACAGGGTCCTTAAAGCCATGTAGCCTGTAATTTCCTACATCTGTTCAGAATAAAACCTTTCAATACAGTTTCTAAGACATGGAAACCTTTCTACCTTTTTAAACTCCTGGAACATACAAAGATTTCTCCTCCAGGCTTCTATTTAAAGTCTTTTCTTTATTATGTTACTGCAGGGATTTCAAGGGTTGCTTCTAGATCTCTTTCTACTTTTTTTTTTTTTTTATCTTCTTCAAATCCTACTGGGGCTTCTATTTTTGTGTTACTTCACCAGATGTCCAAACTGTTTAAGACTCGGCCTCTAAATCCTTGATAGCTATTTGAGGGTGTCAGTATGTTCTCAACTCCCTTCATTTTTCACCTGATCCTGTCTTCTGTCCCTCTCCCATGGAAAGGATAAACAAACACACATGTCTACTGAGTGCAAATTATTGTCCTAATCACTGGGGACAATCTAAAGCTTGCTTTTAGCTGTTGAGAAGCTCATACATATTAAATAAAGGTCTAATTGATTTACTTTTTATCTTATTTGCTTTATTTTTTGTTGTAGTTCTTGTAGTTGTTATTGTCATTGTTTTCAAAGCCTCACATAGACCAGGCTGGCTTCAAACTCACCACCGTGGAGGTAAAGGTAGATTTGAACTTATCCTCCTGACTCTACATCTCCAGTCCAGGAATAAGCCTGATTTTGTACATGGCAGGCAGTCATTCTATTAACTGGGGACCTGCCCAGCCCATGAGGAGAGTATCATTTACTAGTATTCATATGGACTACGAGAAATTCACCTCTAAGTTTTAGATGAACTTTCTTTTCCCTTTTCTAAATGTTTGCTCACCTATCCATTCCCAGTTGCTTTATTCTACATTTAGGAATTACTCTGCTGTCTATGGGACTCTGGAGACCCTCTTAAGCCAACTTTACGATACACCTATTAGAAATTCCAAAGACCTTTCTTGTAGCTAGTGTTCTAATTAACCAAAGCTCTCAATACCATAGTCAACGAGCTTGTACTGGCTGGTTTTGCGTGTCAACTTGACACAGCTGGAGTTATCACAGAATGAGAACCCTCTCTTGAGGAAAGGCCTTCATGAGATCCAGCTGTAAGGCATATTCTCAATTAATGATCAAGGAGGAAGGACCTAGTCCATTGTGCTTGGTGCTATCTCTGGACTGATAGTCCTGTTTTCTATAAGAAAGCAAACTGAGCAAGCTAGGAGAAGCAAGCCAATAAGCAGCACCCTCCATGGTCTCTGCATTGGCTCCTACCTCCAAGTTCCTGCCCAGGGTGAGTTCCTGTCCTGACTTCCTTTGGTAATGAAGAAGAATGTGGAGGTATAAGGTGAATAAACCCCTTCCTCCCCAACATGCTTCTTGATCATGATGTTTGGTTCAGGAATACCAACCCTGACTATTACGGAGCTAATGATCACCTCACTACCATTTTGCTACTAATTGGTAGATTTTTCCATAACTTGATATATCTGACAAAGTCACTTGGATCTGTAGTTAAAAGTATAAAATATTTTATTTCCTGCCATAGATTAGTCCCACAAGGGAACACAGTTATTCATAACTGGAATTTCTTTTGGAGTCAATCTAATAATGTTCAAGAATATAAAGATGGGACTTTGGTATGTGGTTTAATTATGTCATGAAAAATACTGATACCTCTTAAGTAGCTATAGACATTTATGACCCAGAAAGTGTTATGTAATCGTTATTACTGTACAACTGTTCACAATGATGACTGCAATTATTACTGAATTTATTGTATATTAGATCTGAGTTGTGCGTTCAGTCTAGTGAAAAACTTTTACCTGATTTTGATTAACGCCTCAAATAGCATAGCTTTAAGCAATAGCCTGAGTCTTAAAAGTACAAGAAAACAGATCAGAGGTCAGGCCAGACACTTTCACGGGAGAGTAATCTGGGTAGTCTCCAGCTAACAGTTGAACTTTGCAAGTGTCATGGTGAAATGCTTAGTGTTCTGAATTAAGTTTGGTCAGTGAAGTCCCATTGGAAAAGGGAAATGTATGAGCAGATAGATACACGACCATTCTCTATTGTATATTTACATATAATCTTTATGATACTGATGGGTACCATGAAGCAAGAACAATTTAAGTTTGTTTGAAGATTAAAGTTGTTTAGATGGTGCTCCTAGCAGTCCTAGAGAGGTCATGCTTTTGGGACAACCAAGGACATGCTCCAGACGGAGAAAAAAAAATCTAATGCCTTCTAAGAGATGAGAAATCCTCAGCAGCTTGCTTCTCATGGCTGTTGGTTACCCATAAGCCCAGTTCTGCCACTGATGAGATGAGAGAAGAGAAGCAGAGCTAAGGATGCCCAGGGTTCCTTTGACCAGAGTTAATTGTGTTGATAGAATGTGTTTTTCTCAAGATATGAAATTAAAACTCTTCGGTACTAGTTTTCTTCAACATTTCTTTCCCTAAGAACAAATAAACAAGCAAACAAAAAAAATCTGATTAAAATATGACACACAAGGTGTTGATTTTTACATTTAAGCAGATAAGTTAAAGCCTCATATTTTCACCGAAAACCAATACTTTAAAGAACACTAATTCAGATTAGTAATGTGCCATAGTTTTTTTTTCATTTTTATTGGTTATTTTATTTATTTACATTTCAAATGTTATAACCCCCTTCCCAGTTTAGCCTCTACAAAACTCTTATCCCCTTCCACTTCCCCTGCCTCTATGAAGGTACTCCACCACCTGCCCTTCCACTCCTGTCTCAGCGTCCTAGCATTCCATTACCATGGGTCATCGAGCGTCCACAGGACCAAGGGGCTCCCCTCTCAGTGATACCAGAGATAAGGCAATCCTCTGCCACACATCCAGCTGCAGCCATGGCTTTCCCCTCTGGTTAGTGGTTTAGTCCCTGGGAGCTTTGGAGGGTTCTGGTTGGTTGATACTGTTGCTCATCTTATGGAGTTGCAAACCCCTTCAGTTCATTTAGTCCTTGTCCTAACTTCTCCATTGGGTTCCCCTTGCTCAGTGCTCAGTCCCTTTGGTTGTGTGCATCAGCACCTGTATTGGTCAGGCTCTGGAAGAGTCTCTCAGGGGACAGCTATACCAGGCTCCTGTCAGCAAGCGCTTTTTTGGTATCAGCAATAGTATCTGGGTTTGTTGTCTGCAGATGGGATGGATCCTTAGGTGAGGCAGTCTCTCAATGGCCTTCCTTTCACTCTGGACTCCACTCTTTGTCCCTGCTTTTCCTTTTGACAGGAGGAATTCTGGATTAATATATTTGAGGTGAGTGGGTGGCCCCATACCTCAACAGGGGGCATGCTTATCCACTGGCTATGGTATCTACATATTCTATCTCACCTTTGTTGGGTATTTAGGCTAATGCCCTTCCTGTTGGGTCCTGAGAACCTCTTGGGTCCCTGGCAACTGGGATTTTGTAATGATTACAGCTAGTTCCCCTCCACCACTGCTACTCTCCTCCTTTCAAATTCCTGATCATTATTACTTCTCCCCCTCTTCTCTCCCTCCCAGGTACCTCTCTCCCTCTTCTTCCTGAGATTATTTTCTCCCCTCTTCTGAGTAGGACTGTAGCATCCACACTTTGGTGTGGTCTTCTTTTTTCTTGGGCTTTATATAATCTATGAGTTGTATTGTGGGTATTCTGAGCTTCTTTTTAGCTAACATCCACTTATCAGTGAGTACATACTGTGTGTATTCATTTGTGACTGGATTACCTCACTTGGGATGATATTTTCAAGTTCTATCCGTTTGCCTTCAAATTTCATGAAGTCATTGTTTTTAATAGCTGAGTAGTATTCCACTGTATAAATGTACCATATTTTCTGTATCCATTCCTCTGTTGAGGAACATTTGAGTTGTTTTCAGCTTCTGGCTACTGTAAATAAGGCTGATATGATAAACAAGTTCAGCAAAGTGGCTGGATGCAAAATTATCTCAAACGAATGAGTACCTTTTCTCTACTCAAAGGATAAACAGGCTGAGAAAGAAAGTAGGGAAATGACACCCTTTGCAATAGTCACAAATAATATAAAATATCTTGGTTTGATGCTAACAAAACAAGTGAAAGATCTGTATGACAAGAACTTCAAGTCTCTGAAGAAATTGAAGAAGACCTCAGAAGACTGAAAAATCTCCCATGCTCATGGATCAGCAGGATTAACAGTAAAAATGGCCATTGTACCAAAAACAATCTTCAGATTCAATGTAATCACCATCAAAAATTCCAACTTAATTCTTCACAGAGATTGAAAGAGTAATTCTCAATTTTATCTAGAATAACAAAAAATTCAGGATAGCAAAAAACCATTCTCAACAATAAAAGAACTTCTGGGGGAATCACCATCCCTGACCTCAAGCTATATTACAGAACAATAGTTAAAACAAAGACAAACAAACAAACAAACAAAAAAACCAGCATGATATTTGTACAGAGACAGGCAGGTAGATCAATGGAATAGAAATAAAGACCCAGAAATGAACCCACACACCTTTGGGTCACTTGATCTTTGTCAAAGGAGCCAAAAACCATACAATGGAAAAAAAAACAGCATTTTCAACAAATGGTGCTGGCTCAACTGGTGGTCTGCATGTAGAAGAATGTGCCATATATTTATTTAAACTGAATTGCAATGCATAATATATTAAGTGTCATGAGAGAAACTGTAGAGAGGGCTCAGTACTTAAGAGAAAATACTGAGAAAGACCTGGATTCTTGACTCCCAGAGCATACTTGATGACTCAGAAACATCTGTAACTCCTATTTCAGAGATCTTACACCCTCTCCTCACTTCCATTTGCACAAGGTACACACTGTGAAAACACATATATGAAAAATAATCATACACATAAAACAAATAGATAGATCATCAGGTAAAATTAAAAATAAAAGTACCAAGACATGCTAATTACAAACAAAAGATGGCAGAAAATACTCTACAGTTTATTATACATAAAGAATATTTTTGTATAAGGAGCTCCAATATAAGAAAAAAGGAAAGGTTAGCTATTGGAACAGAATTTAGCAACATTTCCCCATTTTCTCTCAGGTGAGTTTCTGAGACCAGAGCAGCCAGCCTGGAGGCACAAGCCCCAGGACTCCCAGGGGGAGCCACAGGGCAGCAGGGACTCGATCCTCTCAGCTTCCAAGTAACAGAGGAGAATCAGCTTCCTTCTCTGCCCCTTCCCTGCAAGTGGAGGGCCTACCTCCAGAGAATGCCTAAAGCCAGAGACCTGGGCAAGATCCACCATTTGCTCTCAGGTGAGTTTCTGAGACCGGAGCAGCCAGCCAGGAGGTACAGGCCTCACGACTCCCAGGAGAGCCAGCCAGGAGGTACAGGCCCCAGGACCCCCAGAGGAGCCTCAGGGTGGCAGGGACAGAATCCTCTCACCTTCCAAGTGACAGAGGAGGATCAGCATCCTTCTCTGCCCCTTCTCTGCAAGTGGAGGGCCTACCTCCAGGGAATGCCTTAAGCCAGAGACAAGGGCAAGAGCCACCATTTCCTCTCTGGTGAGTTTCTAAGACCAGAGCAGCCAGCTTGAAAGAACAGGCCCTGTGAGTCGCAGGGGACTTGCAGGGTGGCAGGGACAGGACAAGCTCTAGCCAGAGACACTAAGAACATCTA
>NW_022196904.1:151476796-151499930 GCF_008632895.1 Mastomys coucha
AAAAAAACATTTCCCACATAGCTAAAGCTAAGGCCAAGAACAAAGCAATGATTAGAGGTGCTGGCCAAGACTTCCTCCCCATCCAGGGAGGGATGGGAGGGAAAAGAAAGGAGGACTAAAGATACCTTTAGTTTTAAAAAATTGCATTAATTACTTGAAGAAAATTAGAAAAAAACTAAAGTAAACTAGATTCACAAATTTAAGCATTTGGAGTCTATCACTAAGTTCTATTTCAGCAGATTTATTATTCTTTCTATTTCTGTAAAGAATTGAATTGGAATTTTTGATGGTGATTGCAATGATTCTGAAGATTGTTTTTGGTGAGATGGCCATTTTTACTATGTTCAAAATATTTCTTATATGAATTATATAAAGTCATTCTTGGCTGCATAATGTGATGTGTGATGCATGAGATGACATTCCTTCAATTATTTTTACTGTTTATATTAAGAATTAAAGAATATATTATTTTATTAATTGTTATATTCATGTAGACAGTTTATATTTTAGCACCAATTTTCACAATAATACTTATAATTTCAATCATAAGTTAGTAATTAAGCTAGTTCTAAAAATAATTGCAATAATAAATGTTTATGTCTTATAAATTATAATTTTGGATAATTTTAAATTTCTAATTACTCTTAAACTACATAGCAAGAACATAGTAGTCCTTAAGTATTTTTCATATGTCAGCAATGATATCTAACAGCTTTGAATTATTCTTTTATTATGTTAACCTCCCATATTAACTTACCACTACTGTTCAGACACTCTGAAATTTTTTTTTTTATCACCCATGCTTATTATATCAGGTATAATTGGTAGGTTGTATCACACAAAACCAAATGAACATATTAAAAATTGTACTGAACTTGAAGTAGTTTTCATATAATTAACTGGAATAAAACATCTCAGCATCCTGGATAACTAAATAATTAAACAGGTCCATGTTATTATCCCCATTTTATAGATGGAATCATAGGGACAGGAATATTAAATAATTTGCTACAGCACATAGATTTAGTCAATAGCAGGGATAAATCCGAAGTAATACTCAAAATTTGCATTATGAGAAAAAGTTCAGCAGAAATTTCTGCTACATCTGTATTCTATAAAGAAAGCTAAATTGAAATTATCACAGCTCTCATTATTAATATTCATTTAGCATCAAAAATGTGCTAGGTATTATAATACACAGAGAATGAGATAAACCCCCTGGCCCCAGCCCAACAATACATCTAGTTCTCTCAACTTATTACTATTACATCCAAACGGGTGTTTTATCACCTTAATTATTTTCAAGAAATGGCACCAATAGCAAAGAATCCAGTGAGTCTTACTGCTGAAGCAAATGTATCTCATACTTACCCAAGAAGCTCTCTTGTCATGAAAATGTAGAGAGTACCTGAAGTGCAAGCACTGTCAAATTACTGATACCACCCTGCACCGGGCAGTATTGGGGCTCTGCTCATGGTCCTGCATCTGCTCTACAAGAAGCTTTTCTTTCATCCTATATGGATGAGGCCCCATACTAGCCACTCTTCCTTTCCCATAAATAACCGCCTCAAATAACTGTCATGGATCACCCTTAGCGGGAAAGGTAAGTGCATCGACACTCAGTTGAGTGTTAAAAACATAACTGGTCATTAATTAATCCAACTAATTCTAGGGTTTTCCATTAAAACTAACCACACTTGATAATATTAACTTATTTGAAAAATCTTTCAAACTCAAAAATACTAGATATTACCCATTTGAACTTCAGTACTTAGCATTTATTAAAGCTTATGTGTGTATATTTTTGAGTATTTGTATTTATTATTCCATGTTTTAAACTCACCTTCATTTCCTGCCTTTTATGGAATTATTTAAACAGCATTTCCCTTTTCTACTGACTTAAAAGTTATAAATTCTTTTTTTCTCATAGCAACTCAAAACTTTTACAGACATTTTTAAACTAAAACTTGAAATCAAGTGAATTCTATTAAAACATAACTATTTGTATATAATGAAATCCATTCATTAATCCCATAGGGTTTGTTTTATTATTTCCAGATTTTTAGTATAAAATTTCAAAGTTTCTATGATGAGCATATACAATTTTTCTATCAGTTATTTATCAAATCTATACAAATATTTAATTATGTATTTACACACCACATATCTATGTAATTGTTAGTTCAGAAATCATATACATTTAAATTTTGGATTTGTCAATACCATGCAAAAAGTGAAAATATATTCTGCCACACTCAGGAAATGTGTATGAATAACAAGGACTTTTCAGTCACCATCCCTCCTCTTCTCCTCTTCCCTCTCCTCCTTCTGCTGCTTCTCTCCTTTTTAATAGTCATTGATTTGTCATTCATCAAGAATGTGTCATTATTACATATATTATTTTAATATTTTCATTATGTAAAAATATACACTTAATGCATCATTCTTGCTATGCCTATCTTTTAACCCTGCTTTGGTAGAATTAGATACATTCAGAAAAGATTATCACCACTGTCTGTACTCAGACAAAGTTTGAGTTCACATCAGAATTGTTATGCACACTCTGCCTTCTAAAGATTTGATAACCTCCCCAAACACTGCCTATTGTGATGCTGGAAAGACATGCAACTAGGGGAGCTAGTTTGGATCTAGAATGAGGTAGAGACTTCTCCAAACCCTGAAAAGACTAGCAGGAGCAGGACTGTCTTTCTCCTTTCTTTGTGTATGCAAGTTCAAGTGTACATAGACCTTAAGACTCCCAACTTTGCCATCCTTGAAGTAATCACAATGCTTGGTGGCCAAATTGCAGATTTGATTTCCTTGTTCCCTATAAAGACATATCCAGCAAGAACGTGGAATTTCTCTTCATACAAATAAAGCATTCCCAGCACCTTGGTACCAGGCCACTCTCCAAGGTTTATATAACCCCCAATATATACATTTATATATCCCCAATAAAGAGGAGCTGCTTCACTGAAAATCATCTCAGAGAAGGCTTTTTCTCCCACCACTCATGCAAGAGTGGAAATCACCCATGCACTGAATAAATTTTCTGTAACACTGAATGTATTCCAGTGTTTAGAAAAAGCAGTGTTTTGAGAAATTATCTTTAAAATGTCTAGTCATATAAGCACTAAGTACAAGTACTATGATGTTTATACTTGTGATATGTTGTATAAAATTAAAAGGTAGCTGTATTTACTAGTCAAACATAATCATGTTAGAATCAAAATGAAATTTGTGTTCTATTGAATTTCTAGTAATAGAGGTACCCACTTAATTACTACTGTTTGTGCATTTTTCTTCAGGTATGTATTCTAGTCAAAACAACTTTTTATTTAATATAGTCCCTTAAAGTGATTTTCTTAATAACCCACCCCATCAGACTTCTAAATTCCCTGGGGCCTCCAGTCTCTTGAGGCTTAGGTGCATCTTCTCTGACTGAACCCTGACCCAGAAATACCCTTCTGTATATATGTTTGGAGCCTCATATCAGCTGGTATATGCTGTCTAGTTGGTGATCCAGTGTCTGACAGATCTCAGGGGCCCGGGTTAATTGAGACTGCTGGTCTCCTATTGGGTCACCCTCCTCTGCAGCTTCTTCCAGCTTTTCCCTATTTCAACCATAGGGGTCAGCAGCTTCTGCCCATTGATTGGGTGCAAATATCTGCATCTGACTCTTTCAGCTGCTTGTTGCATCTTTCAAAGGGCAGTCATGATAGGTCCCATTTTGTGATTTGTTTTTATTTCTTCTCTAACCATGTTATCATTGAGCAAAGAGTTGAGTTTCCATGAGACTGTGGGCATTCTGTTGTTTTTGTTGTTATTGAAGTTCAGCCTTAGACCATGGTGATCTGATAGAATGCATGAGAATATTTCAATCTTCTTGTATTGGCAGAGGGTTGTTTTGTGACAAAGTATATGGTCCATTTTGGAGAAGGTACCATTAGGTCTTGAGAAGAAGGTGTATTCTTCTATTTGCGGGTGAAATATTCTATAGATATCTGTTAAATCCATTTGTTTCATAACATTTATTAGTTGTACTGTGTCTCTGTTTAGTTTCTGTTTCAATGACCTGTCTATTGGTGAAAATGGGGTGTTGAAGTCTCCCATGATTATTGTGTGAAGTTCAATGGGTGTTTTGAGCTTTAGTAAGGTTTCTTTTATGAATGTGGGTGCCTTTGCATTTGTGGCATAGATGTTCAGAATTGAGACTTTCTCTTGGTGGATTTTTTCTTTGATGAATATAATGTCCTTCCCCATCTGTTTTAATAACTTTTGGTTGAAAATCTATTTTATTGGCTATTAGGATGATAACTCCAGATTGTTTCTGGGAACATTTGCTTGTAAGACTTTTTCCAGCCTTTTACTCTGAGGTAGTGACTGTCTTTGTCACTGAGATGTGTTTCTTATGTACAGCAAAATGCTGGGTCCTGTTTATGTATCCATTCTGTTAGCCTGCATCTTTTTATTGGTGAATTGAGTCCATTGATGTTGAAAGATATAAAAGACAGATGGTTGTTACTTCCTGTTGTTTTTGTTGCTAGAAGTGGTATCATGTGTGTATTATTATCCTCTTTGGGGGTTGTTGTGAAATGCTTAATTTCCTGTGTTTTCTCAGGTGTAGTTACCCTCCTTGTTTTGAAGATTTCCTTCCAGTATCCTCTGTAGGGCTGGAATAGTAGAAAGATATTGTTTAAAATTGGATTTTGCATGAAATATGTGGGTTTCTCAATTTATGTAGTAATTGAGAGATTTGCTGGGTATAGTAGACTCTTAGGGTCTAGATAACACCTGTCCAGGATCTTCTGATCTTTAGAGTCTTTGTTGAGAATTCTGATGTGAATCTGGTAGTTCTGCTTTTATATGTTCCTGGGCATTTTTCCCTTATAGATTTTAATATTCTTTATTTTTTTCTATGCACTTAGTGTTTTGATTATTATGTGATAAGAGGATTTTCTTTTCTGGTCCAATCTATTTGGTGTTCTGTAAGCTTCTTATACATTTATGGCCATCCTTTTCTTTAGGTTAGGGAAGTTTTCTTCTATGAGTTTGCTGGAGATGTTTTCTGGCCCTTTGAGCTGGGATTCTTCACACTCTTCTATTCCTATTATTCTTAGGTTTGATCTTTACATCGTGTCTTGATTTTCCTGGATATTTTTGTTTAGGAGCTTTTTATACTTTGTATTTTCTTTTACCAATGTGTCAATATATTCTATGGTATCTTCTACACCTGAGATTCCCTCTTCTATCTCTTGTATTCATTGATTATGCTTGAATTTGTACCTCCCGATCTCTTTCCTAAGTTGTCCATCTCCAGGATTGCCTCCATTTGTGTTTTCTTTATTGTTTCTTTTCCAGTTTTAGTTCTTGGACCATTTTGTTCAATTCATTCTCCTGCTTTTCCTGAATTTCTTTAAGGAATTTATTTGTTTCCTCTTTAAGGGATTGTACCTGTTTGCATGTGCTTTCCTGTATTTTTTAAGGAAGTTATTTACATCCTCCTTAAAGGCTTCTATCATTTTCATGAGATGGGATTTTCCATCACTATCTTGCTTTTCAGGCATGTTAGGGTATCCAGGGCTTGCTGTGGTAGGAAAACTTGGTTCCGGTGGTGCCAAATTGCATTGAGTTCTGTCACTTATAATCTTGCACTTGCCTCTTGCCATCTTGTTATCTCTGGTTCTAAATGGTCTAGGTATCTCTGACTGGAGCCAGTCTCCTTGGAAGCAGACAGTGCTGTATCTGGTTAGGTTGGGCCTCCTGTGTCTCTGATTAAAGCAGGTTTTTCTATCTCTCTAGTTACTGTGGACCACCTGGGAGACAGATAGCCTGTAAGGTGTGGGAAGGTATCACAATGCTGATCTGGTTGGGGTGTGGAAGCAGACTGATAGGAAGGTGAAGCTCGGGATAGGGTTTAGGCCCCATGTCTGCTGGGCTCTGTGTGTGTAGATTATGGTGGGTATTGAGAAATGATCTGATCTGGCTGGGGAAGCAGACCAGAAGGGTATCATAAACTTGTAATTCATTCAATTCATTGACTTTCTTCTCAACAAATTACAGCATGTGACTGACTTGAGGCAAAAATTAAACATATATTATTCTTTGTGAACTTGCTCATAATAAAGCTATCTGTGGAGGAATTTTAATCCAGCAGCATGGTTACTCTTGCTGGAATACAAACACACCTTTAGTAAACATGTTAAATCCCAAACGTGTTAAATCCAAAACAACAAAGGTGAAGTTAGTTTGTGGAGGGAAGCAGCCATGTTTAAGAGTGCCATCTAATTGAGGTGCAGACAAAATAATCAATCAGAGCAAGATCTGACAAAATGAGTCAGAGATAGGATGCAACCAACTCTCATGAGAACAGGAAATGGAGCTTAATTAAGAGCAGTGAAGAAACAGGCAGCCAGTCAGTTCTCTTTAGTCAGTTGGGACCTGGGTTCACTTCAGCCAGTTCAGTTGAGTTCAGGTAAGGCAGTTAAAGTGTTTGGAAGTCTGAGTGCAGTGCAGTAGAATTAAGTTTATGAGTTCAGAGACAGGTAACAGAGGAAATAGCTAGACATAGCTGAAGACAGAACAAGCCAGAGAATGGGAAGGAGCCCATAAATAATCACCATAAGAAAATCTACCTATACATATACCAAAATAAATATAAAGTTAATTTGATTTAATACTAATTAATTTTATCAATGATATTTTCCAAAATGCTATATGTATCCAAAGTATTGTTTGTAATATATGTGAAAATATGCATCATGCACTGTGCAGAGTATTTTCTTTATCTACCCTGATGATATTCTTGTGATACAAAAAAATAAAAATAAAAACAATGCTAACCATAGTGAGTCAAAGAAAGATTTGAGGCTAGGATAAGAACTAAATATTTTTTAAACTTATTATATGTGTATGATTGTTTTGCTTTCAAGTATGTATTTGTAGAACATGCATGTGTGGTGTTCCTAGAGGTCAGAATAACGCATCAAATTTGTGATGACTTGAGGTACATATAGTTATGATCTATTATCTAGGTGCTGAGAACTGAATTTATGTTCTCTGCAAGAATAAGTATTCTTAACTGTTGATGAGAGATCAAATTTTGTGGTTCAGACTCTCTCTTAGAAAAGCTGATCTAAGTTTGAACTGAAGCAACCTTACAGGCCAGTACCTAGCACCAGTTTCAAGGTTATCCCCCAACAAGACCAGTGTGCAGCACCAATCTCCCTGTTATTCACTGAACAAAACTGCACCCCCCCCCACACACACACAAGGTTACAAGCATGTTCCTTCCTAACAAGCACAAATCAGAAGAAAAGCAGAAAATATGTTTATGGTTTGGCTCCCAGCACCAGCCAATTGTGTTAAAAGCCACTGTAGCACCAACCACACCCCAATTAGATGTTTGCCAGGCTAGAAACACTTACCCCTGCATTGCCACTTCCTATAAACTTTGTCCAGATGAGTGTTCTGGGCTTTTACTCCAACAAAAACGTCCTGTGGGTCAATGGTAAGTCTAGTGCAAGCTCAAGTTTCTGAAGAAAGACCCTTGTGTGATTGCACTGGATCAGCTCCTGACTGGTCTCTTTGGGATCCATGAACCCGGTACTACACTGGTGAGACATCTCACCAGTGCCCCCAAACTAAGTCTTTATGGAAACTATATAAACCAGATTACTAGTGAAAAAAAATTATATAAGACACATTATAATTTAGAAATAATATCAGTAAAGCATAACTATAATTAGCAAAATGATTTATAGAAAATGAAAATTTTCCTTTTAGGTAATTAATTTGTAGCCAGATAAGTTGAAATTTCTTATTGTGCAAACACATTAGATATGAAGAAAGGGAAGAGATCTAACTTCAGTCTCAAGCTATTATTTATAAGATCAATGGTAAGAATGTATGCCCGAAAAAGTTTTCCAGTTTTACTAAAGACAGAGAACTGAAAAAAATCATATCAGGGATAAAATCCAAAATAGCAAACACTGTGTATTTTCAGAGTCAAGGACTCACTGCTTACTGATTATAAAACTTGCCAGCAGACAGAACTCCACAGCTCACACTGAGATGCAGCAGCATGCTAAAGGAAATAAATAGTATAAGCAAGTATGAGCAGAGCCAGATGCTACAACCAGTGAATTGGGGAAATAGTAATAGTCTGTATAATGTCCAGGTCACTACTATTATCTACTTTGCATAGTTTTAAGGAGATTTCAGGAAACATTTGCAAAAAATATGACATGGCATTTGAGAAATCAATAGATACTTCATAACCCCTTCCCATTATCCCAAACACAGCTGAGCCCACCATTCTTCTGCCACATCACAACCCATCTATGATTGTTTTTACTTGCAAGTATTGATGGTATTGAAGAAGAATAAATTGTGTGTTCTCAAAGGAAGCAAGATGGCTTTGAAAACAGCAAAACAGAAGGCAATCTTTTCCTTACCAAACATAGATCTGCATATGCCTCAAGCAAAAGTACAATATTACTGAAGTATTGTTTCATAGAAAATCATTTATGAAAAATAAAAGTTTATAAAAAGACTCATGTGCTGGTTAGTTTTAACTGGCATCTTTATATGATCCAGAATCTCTTGGAAAAAGAGCCTTAATTATCTATATCAGATTGGTCTCTGGGCATATCTGAAATAATATATTTGTTTACAAGCAAGCACATAAGCAAGGATGCATATATTCTCAACTTCTCTTGACTGTGGATAGGATATGACTAGATGCTTTGAATTTACCTTTTAACTCCTTTCAAATGATGGACTGTAAACTGGAGCTATGTGGGAACAGGACTGAGGATAGGGGGAAGAGTGAGAAGGAGCAAAATCCCAAGATCAATCCCAGGAATGAGACTCCAGAGACCAACATCAGAGTGCAGATCTAGGTTTATTGAACAGCACATAAGCTTATATATATTATTTTAGCCAATCCCAAGTTTCAAAATACTCAACCAATCATATCTTGCCTTGCTTCACCATCACCATACCCTAATGAAAGCCTTAAGAGAAGCGAGTGGGGGCATCTTCACCTAGTAGAACTTCCCTGAAGATTAGGAAGTTGCCATAGGTGGGTTCCATTTCGATGTCTCCCTGGTGTTCTAGGAGCCATCATAGATCTAATGCCGAATTTGACAGATGACAAAGACCCCAATAGAAAAGTTAGGGGAAAGACAGAGGGAGCTGAAGGGGTTTGCAACCTCATAGGAAGAACAACAATATGAACCAACCAGACTCCCCAGAAATCCCAGGAACTAAAACACAAACCAAAGAATACACATGGAGGGACCCATGGCTCCAGCAGCAAATGTAGCAAATGATGGCCTTATTTGGCATCAGTGGGAAGGGAGGTCCTTGGTCCTGTGAAGGATTGATGCCCCAGCGTAGGGTATTGCTAGGATGTTGAGGTGGGAGTGGGTGGGTGGGTAGGGGAGAACCCTCATAGAAGCAGGGGGGAGGGATTAGGATAGGGGATTTTCAGAGGGGAAACAAAGAAGGGTGATAACATTTTAAATGTAAATAAATAAAATAACTAATAAAAAATTTAAAAAGACTCTTTGAGGAGTCCCACAGGAGCCTGTGGCACCTCACTCTCCATCTCACTTTTTCCTTCATAAGGTTGACCTCCACATCACCCACAGAACTGTATAATGAATGTTTTCTCCCTTAAGTGTTGTCAAGATATTTTATACATCAACAGAAACCCAATTAGAACAATTAATTAATGAGTTGAAAGATTAAGATTAAGAAACCCTAAGCTAAGCATTAGAAGTTGAATCCAAATTGTTCAGAGAAAGATTTCCGTGTGCTTAAGATAGATAAACATTAACTTACACATTTAATAACATCCACTGAATGCAAATCTAGGGTAGTTAATCCATTAAACATTGTGTGGTATAGTCCTCCACTTAAGAACTTAGACTTTATCAATGTTAAAATCATTCTGCAGTATAAAGTGTTAGGAGTTAAAACAAAAGGAAAGATATTTTGTTTCTGGAATGCTCTGAAAATTGTCAGAAGAGAAGCATTTTAGATGCCTTTGAAGAGAGAGATCTCTCTCAGGATCAGATACTCTAGGATCCCAGGTCATGGAATGCTGTGAGTACAGACTTACATAGAGAGAGCAGGTAAAAGAAATAGTGAAGGATAACTAAATGTATGGTGCATGAAAGAAAGTCAAGCCAGTTATCATATGAAACTAATTGGGAAGCCACAAAGAGAGTCCAGAGTAAGCTGGAACCAGCATAATAAAGGGTTTCAGATCCCAAGGATAGAAGATGAAAGCAAAGCTTTGCTCAAACAGGGCAAGACTGGGGATGTTAAGGAACTGGTAGATGACAGTGGTCTGCTAGACACTGGGGTGAGTAGGACAGGAACTGAAGGACTTGCAGGCCTCACTTCTGGAGGACCAAGTTAGCAAGAGCATTTTCTTCATCTCTTACCATGGGGTTGCAGTCAATCCTTTTATCTAACAAGGACAGATACAAGCTTGTCCTTAAAAAAGTAAATGATTTTATTTTAAATAAAGACTGTTCTCTGATAGATCATCTGGACAAGATAAAAAAATCATTCCAGTCATAATGAACCAACATCAATTATTTCTTCCATTGTGGACCCATGTTTCAGACAAAAGAAGAATATTTGTATACACTATAAACATGTAAAATAAAAATTATCACACCCAATGTAACATTTTCCTTTTCTCTTAAATACTGGGATCAGCTTCCTTAGGAATTTATCCTGAGAGTATTAACTCATGGATATTCACATATATAAATCAAAAACATCATCTGAGTGTGAGTGGGGAAAAAAAGGAGAATAGTCACATTTAAATCATTAAACATATGACCAAAGTTCATACTATATAGTCATAGCATAGTGCCCAGATGTGTTGTGGTAAATGTGCATTTAAAAATATATTCTAGAAATTTTAAATTTAAGACTTAATGAATCTCAATGACAATATTATCTATCTAATTATTGTGCATTGATATATTCTGAGCTAAATCCAGTAGTAACATAATGTGTTCCAGACATAAAAATTAGTCAAAATAGATAAGATCTCTGACCATAAGTTTGGGCTATCAATGAAAAAACATAGAATTAGTAGATTGTTCTTAGACCCCAAAATTGATGTACTACATCTGGAAGATAGGCTCCAGGCAGAATGGATATTGAAGTAAGGCTCCCTGGAGTAGGTGACTAAGTTCATTGCCTTTTTGTTTACAACATGACTGAAGCAAAACCTGAAATGAAGACAGGGCAGCAGATGACAACTGATTCAGACAGAAAATATTATCTGAAAATAGCGGATGTAAATCCATTAAAAATGACAAGGACAAAGGCAGGAGAAAGTGTCATCTGCTTTTCATCTTATAATATTTTTCTATTGATTCCATGAATACTGCTGAAGTAAAATAGGATAACATTTGAATAAAATAATGCCCAGCATGTCAGATATATTCTTATGTCATGTTTTCCTTGATCTTCATTATTGGAATGATAGCAAGCAACTCAGAAGTAATATAGAGAAAAATTACATTCATACCAGTTATCATTACCTAATGGTGGATAAATCTTCTGTCTGGATACACATTTATTTGATACACAGAAAAATGAAATGTGTTTACTTTCATGTAATCATGAATACTGATGATGATCTATGATGTTCACCTGGCAAGATTCTCATGAGTGTCTCCTTATGTAGCAGGTGGCAATGTAGAGCTGTAATTCATAACAGGACAAGCACTTCTCTCTTATTATTCTCATCTCAGTCATACAAAGCACACATTGGGCAATGTACATAGGATGCTCTTTTTTCCAGATCCAAGTGAACTCTGAAGCCTTTCTCAACTATCAACACGTACTCCATTCCTTTTAAATTAAATATTTAACTTTTTCATACAGAGAATAGAATTTGATTTTTATATCCTCTGTTGCCACCAAGGCCTACTATCCTAGACTCATTTTCTGCCTATTATGATGAAGAACATAACAGGCAGTTTGTACCGAGTCTATTTTCCTTCCAACCCTGTCATTGATTGTGGAAGGTTCACTTATAACTGTGGAATGCAAAATGTCCCTCATAAGCTCATGTACTTGCATACTTGATCCAATGTGTGGTGTGGTTGGGGATGGTAATGTTCAGGATGTGGAGTTTTGCTAGAGAAAGTACATCGCTGTGGGTGAGAATAAGCTAGACTCTTCTAAAGTCAAACAGACATTCAATAAGCAATTAATTTGGTATAATGATCCAAATCAAAAGAAAATTAATAGTAACATGACCTCAGTATTTCTAAAAAATGATCATAAAAGAAACAAAGAATGCAGTTGGATTAAAGTCTTTTATATAGCTTTAGTTTTTAGTTATTAGTAGTGAAAATATCAATTTTTTTCTCTTAAAGGAAGTTTTATCGAACTAAAGCAAATCCTTAAATAGTTTACTTCTGAACTTTGGTGTTGGTTTTTTATGCTTACTCTGATTTCATTTCATTTGGGTTTTGTTTCTTTAATAGAACAATACTGAGACAGAGAGGTTACTAATGAAAGGATATTGCTATGTTGCATAAATATTAAATAATCAATGTATTTGAGCATTTCACTTTCCACACCCTTTACAGGAAAATGACTGCTCCAAACCTGGTAACAATGAATGTCTCATTGAGAAAGTGAAGTACTCTCTGGCTCAGTGTACACTGAGCATGAAATTAAGACCTTAGTGTTCAAAGACTTTCAAACAATAAGGCCTAAATACAATATGACATGAAAACAGACAACCTGAGTTTTTGATGGACAACATACCAGACAGCTGGAATTTCATAATCACCACAGAGCTAACGTTATATCAAAGTTTCATTAGGCCCAAACCAGGTCCCCAGCTGCAAATATGTGTAATCATCATGACATTTGCATGTCTGGATTTATTCAAGCTTGACTAATCCAATAGTCCATAATATATTTTGGGATTGCTGTTTATACTTTTTTACTTCGATCTAATTTAACTAACTCTTTGCCAAAAGGATAGAATATCAGTTGCTAAAATAATTTCAATATATAAAGCCTACTACTAAAATAGTAGTAAAATAGTAGCATTCATTTCCCTGAGAAGCCTGTAGTGCATGTGGCACTTGCTTCTGTGGTACTTCTCTGGTTCTAGTATCATGGTCCTGATATTACATAGTACACATCTTATCAATCAATGATTTTCCTTATTTGTTTTGTTAGACTGAGTTTCAGTCAAGCATTTTTACCATGGTTCATGTACAAATTAATAAAAGTAAAATACATTACTAGAAATCTACCTTGAAAATATAGGTGATGTGATAGAAAAAATACAAACATTTATTGCTTAGCATGGTGAAAATTTATCATTTCATGACAAGCTTATGTCTTGACATCTGTCCTACATCTGTAGAGCTGCTCAGCTCTACAGGAGCTTCACTCATGTAAAATCCCTCCTTTAACATGTGTTTTCACAATTCCTGTGGAGGGAAGAATAGTACCAGACACAGGTGCTGTATATTACTTCACATCTTACATCACTTCTCAAAGTCAGAAGGCTACTCATCTCAAGCAGTGTATTCCAGAAACTGACAAAACACAGACTCATTAGTACTTCTAATACTTGACACATCATCTAACCTAGACATTTGTTATAGCTTGCCAAACTGAAATTAAGGTCACAAGATTATGAAATAACAGAGATCAAATGTTATTGTTGTTCATTAGTTTTTACAAATAACGTCATGAAATTGATGTGTCATGAAAAGTACGGCTTTTAACCTGGTTTTATAATAGCAGAGTATACCTGTACATTTTTTAACAGTGTGTGTGTGTGGGGGGGGGTCTGTCTGTCTGTCTGTGTTTTGAGTGTGTGTATGTGTGTGTGTGTGTGTGTGTGTGTGTGTGTAGCTGTGTTGTGTGTATTGTTATGAACACCAGCCCATGCTGTTAGAGGATAACTTATCGGAGTCTTTTCCTTCCTCCAGACTGTCAGCTTTAGCAGTGATCACTGTTACCCACTAAACCATCTTACAGGGCCAATATTTTTTGATGTTTTATTTAAAGCAAAATTCCCAAGTAATTTTTGAAGTGAACATCATTTAAGATTCTGATAACTTCTAGGTCTTCCAAGAATAATAATTTCAATCTCAATAAATGGTAATTAAGTGTTGTAAAATGATAAATTTATAGTTATGAACATAAAGACTAAGAATTTAAGTTTTTTTACTTATTTTTATGTATTAAAATAGTATACTTCCAGAACACATGAAATTATTTAAAGAATTATTTAGATGTACACATTCTAAACACATCAGCTAACTGGGCCTGACTCCGTACATCTCATAACAACTAAATAGTGTCACAGTGGCCAGATTTAAGTCTGTGGACCTTGGGATGTATTTTGGGAAATCAGGGTAAAGGTCATTTTAAGATTCTAGGGGCATTGATTGGATGAACTTCTCTCAGTTCACAGAAATAAAGACAGGTATACAAAGTATTGCTCCTTGGTCTATCAAACTTTTACTAAGGAACTTTAAAAATCAAATGGAAAACCATAAAGAGTGGATTTCAAACAGATACATATTTCTCGCGAATTCCAGCAGGAAAAATGCATGGTTCTAGGTAACAATAGCATGTGTACAACAGCAAGCCTGTACTGTCTTCAACCATGGAGGCACCTTAATGCTCAAGTGTTAAGTGGGGGCACCTGGAATATGATTGGCAGTAGAATACTGCTGTCCTGCTATGGCATCAGAACTTTTAGTTCCATAGGGTCTAAAGAAAATGAAATGTTTTCTTGTTTTGTACTGTTTGCATAATATTGTTTGATATTGATTTTGAGAGCTAAGCCTGTGACTGTTAATTTTGATTTTTAACTTGATGGGATCTGGAAGCTTCTAAGAGGCATGCTTCCAGATGAATATATCATCAGTGCAGTTCCTCATGGGCTAGGTAAAGGAAGAAGACCCTCACAAGAATGGGTGGTAAGTTTTCACCAATGCAGTATCTAAATAGAGAAGATCAGGTTATGAGGGCATTTTATAGCCTTTTGAAGGTTACTTCACCTTGAGTTTTTAAGAAAGCCCTATTTAATAAAGGCCTGTTAGTTTCCAATTCCCTACTCCTGCAATTTCTTGTTTGGGAAAGTTCAGACTTTATTTATACTCGGTGTTTCAGTTCTGTGCTTAGAAAAGAAAAATAATCAATATGACATGTAAAAGAAAAATGCATCGGACCAATTAAAGAGGCAAGAAATGTTTCAGTACAGCTGGTGTATGAGGAAAATAGATCAAACTCAGTTGTAACAAAACAGAGAACTATGGAGGTTTTAAGTTGAGATCTACTTAGAAAATATTAGGATAATATTATTAGGAGTGAATCCTTTCAACAGTCACAGGGTTAGCAGCATTTATTAATTGTCATTTATGAAAGACGTCTAATCTTTTGAGTATGAAATTCTAAAAGAATGGAATCAGGTCCTTAAAGATTTCTGGTGTATGTGTATGTACTATGTATATGTATACATATATGTATATGTATATAATGTATGTACAAAATTTTCCTTCAGCTATCATTTATCTAAAGCACTTCATAGAGTAGTAGGATTTCATACCCACCTCTCTTCTCCATGTTGGGATTTTATCTGGCTTGGGCTTATTATCCATGTAATCCAAATGTCTGGGAATTCCTATGTGCAACTGTCCTAATGTGTACAGAAATCAGTGTTTCATGGTATTCATCCATCACCTCTGGCTCTTACAATACATCCCACTTCCCCAATGATCTCTGGTCCTTAAAAGGATAGGCTTAACATAGACATCCCATTAGGTGATGAGCCCTCCACTCTCATGGATTCTCTGTACCATGGCCACTTTGGGCTCTAAGTTAATAGCCATCTACAAAAGAAACTTTTTTCTGATGAGGACTGAGAGATGCACTAATCAATGTTATAACTTAGTAAAAATTAACAGTACTATTGTGTCCCATTAGCAGAAAAATAGACTCTTCCCTAGGGATTGAGACCTGTCTAGTCATAGGTTATTGGTTTTAATAACTGTGCCACCTTGTGGACTGGGCCCTTAATCCAATCAGAAAGTGGTTGGTTATAGCAATGACACTGATGCCACTATTTCTGTTGCTTAAAATAATTAATATTGAGATAAAGTCAATACGTGCAGACAATTCCAGAGGGAATTGATAGAAAAGTATCATCATCATCATCATCATCATCATCATCATCATCATCATCATCATCACCATCATCATCATCATCATCATCATCATTATACAGGTAGAGAGATTGGGGAGCTGAGTTTCAAGAGATATAAGATGTCATATTGCAGGTCTTTCTCCTATGGCTTTTTCACATAATGTATTCTACAGAAATGACAAGGAAAAATGCTTGAGTCATACAAATCCCTGAATTTATTAAATTTAATCTGGTTTATGAATATTAATTTTTTCCAATATAAATACAGTGAACTATTGACAGATGCCAAACAAATAAAATTCTTAATTATTCATTATTATAACTTAAAAGAAACAACCTGCTACTGCAATTCAGATGTTGCTGGTGCCCTCTACTTTCTTTTCCTCACTTCCTCTCTTCATCCTCTTCCTTCACTCTTTTCCTTCATTCCTTCATTCTTTTCCTCACTTCTTCTCTTCATCCTTTTCTTTCTTCTATCCTTTTCTTCATTCTTTCTCCCATCTTTCTGCCCTTCTCTTTGTGTCTTCCTTTTCATACTGATATTAGCAGCATCATAGTCCAGCAGAGGAACATGACGTAAAGAATATAAATGGGTTGAAGCTTTACAGTTCAGAAAAATACAACTCTTGATAGAAACATACCATGAGATACATCTTGAAAACTAAAATAGAGAAGGCCATGCTGTATGAAGGCATAAATTCAATAATCCTACAGTACTTACCATTTTTAACACAAGTTGAAACTCTAAGAATTTTCTGTGGGGTGTGAAGAGATTCCTATGTTTCAAACACTGCATTGAGTGTCAGTGGGCAGTGGACACAGAGAGATATTATTTCCATTTGTTTGCTTTCTTTAAAATACAGTGATCCTAAATTAAATTAAAAGGTTGCTAGTATGACCTAGAGCTGACAGGTGAAATGGACACATGCACCCATCCTGAATTCACAAATTATATCTAACTGATAACACCTTGCAAATGAAAATTCCATTTTCTCTATGGAGTCTCAATAGGAAAAAATACTACTTTTTGTATGTTTTGGATATTAGCCCTCTATCAGATGTGGGGTTAATGAAGATTTTTTTTCCTAATCTCTAGGTTGCTAATTTGTCTTATTGACTATGTCCTTTGCCTTACAGAAGCTTTCCAGTTTCATAAGGCCCCATTTATCAATTCTTGATCATAGAACATGAGCCATTGGAGTTCTGTTTAGGAAATTTCCCCGTCAGTGAGTTCAAGGCTCTTTCCCACTTTCTCTTCTACTAGATTCAGTGTATCTGGTTTAATATTGAGGTCCTTGATCCACTTGAATTGAGCTTTGTACAAGGTGACAAACATGGGTCTATTTTCATTCTTCTACATACAGACAGCCAGTTAAACCAGCACCATTTATTGAAGATGCTTTCTTTTTTCCATTATATATTTTTGGCGTCTTTGTCAAAGATCAAATGACCGTAAGAGTGGTTTTATTTTTGGGTGTTCAATTCTATTCCATTGATCAGTCTGTCTGTCTCTGTACCAATACCATGCAGTTTTTATCACGATTGCTCTGTAGTAAAGCTTGAGGTCAGGGATGGTGATTCCCCCAGCTGTTCTTTTATTGTTAAGAATTGTTTTTGCTATTCTGGGTTTTTTGCCTTTCCAGATGAATTTGAGAATTGCTCTTTCCATATCTTTGAAGAATTGTGTTGGAATTTTGATGGGGATTGCATTGAATCTATAGATTGCCTTTGGTAGGATGGCCATTTTTACTATGTTAATTCTGCCAATCCTTGAGCATGGGAGATCTCTCCATTTTCTGAGATCTTTGATTTTTTTCTTGAGAGACTTGAAGTTATTGTCATACAGGTCTTTCACTTGTTTAGTTAGAGTTACCCCAATATATTTTATTTTATTTGTGGCTATTGTGAATGGAGTTGTTTCACTAACTACTTTCTTAGCCTGTTTATCATTTGTATAAAGGAAGGCTACTGATTTATTTGAGTTATCTTTATATTTGCCCACTTTGCTAAAGTTGTTTTATTAGCTGGAGAAGTTCTCTGGTAGAATTTTTGGGGTCACTTATGTATACTATCAAATCATTTGCAAATAATGGCACCTTTATTTCTCCTTTGCTAATTTGTACCCCCTTGATCTTTTTGTGTTGTCTTATTGTTCTAGCTAGCACTTCCAGTACTATACTGAATAGATATAGTGAGAGTGGGCATCCTTGTCTTGCTCAAAAAGATAACCACTAAAAAAGCTACAAAACCTGATTTTTTAAAAAAATGGATGTATAGAACTAAACCAAAACTTCACAACAGAGGAATCTTGAATAGCTGAGAAGCACCTAAAGAAATGTTCAAAGTCCTTAGTGATCAGAAAAATTCAAATCAAAAGGACTCTGAGATTCCACCTTATACCAATAAGAATGGCTAAGATCAAAACCTCAGGTAACAGCACATGCTGAAGAGGATGTGGAAAAAAGGAACACTCATCCATTGCTGGTGGGATTGCAAACTGGTACAACCATACTGGAAATCAATCTCGAGGTTCCTCAGAAAATTGGAAGTAAATCTACCTGAAGACCCAGCAATACCAAATGATGCCCTAGCATCCCACTGGGGCATGTGTTCCACTATGTGCATAGTGGCCTTGTTTGTGATAGCCAGAAGCTGGAAGCAACCCAGATGTCCCAAGACAGAAGAATGGATACAGAAAATGTGATTCATTTACATAATGGAATACTACTCAGCTATTAAGAACAAGGATATCCTGAGCTTTGCAGGCAAATGGATGGAACTAGAAAAAAATCATCCTGAGTAACTCAGACCAAAAGGACATGCATGGTATGAACTCACTAATAAGTGGATATGAGCCAAAAAAAAAAAAAACACAAAAAGAAACTAAAAGAATACCCAATATACAGTCCACAGAACTAAAAAAGGTTGACAAGCTGAAGGGACCAAGTGAGGAGTACCCAGTCCCACTTGGAAGGGAGAAGAAAGCAATCACAAGTGAGAAGAGAAGGAAGAAAGAAGGAACTGGGAGGGAAAATGGATGTGGGGTAGAGGGAAGAGGGGAACCTGATCTGGTATTGAGTGAGGGAAAAGGACTGAAGCCCAGAGAGCTAGCAGAAAGAATGAAACAGGCATCCTCAGGAGATAGGATGTTAGGGGGGATCCTCCGGAATGCACCAGAGACCTGTGAGGTGAAAGAATCTCAGCACTCAAAAGAAGGGACCTTAGAAGAAATGCCAGACAGCAGGGAGAGGAAACTTATAGAGCCCACCTCCAGCAGGAAGACAGGGCATCAATTGAGGGAGGGGCTTGCCATCCCACAGTCAAAACTTTGACCCATATTTGTTCCTCTCTGAAAGAACTGCAGAGATGGAAATGGAGAGGAGCCTGAGGAAAAAGGTCCAGAGACAGGCCCAAAGTGGGATCCAGCTCAAGGGGAGGCCCCAAGGCCTGACACTATTACTGAGGCTATGGAGCACTCACTAAAAGGTACCTATTCATGATGGCACTCCAGTAGAACCAACAAGCAGCTGAAAGAAACAAATGCAGATATTTGCACCCAACCAAGGGAGCTGCTGACCCCTGTGGTTGAATTAGGGAAAGACTGGAAGAAGCTGAGAAGGGTGACCCTGTAGGAGGACCAGCAGTCTCAATTAACTTAAAGCCTACTGTTAAGGATGGTCTGAATGCCCAACACGAGATGGCTGAAATAAAACAGTGCAACAGCATCTTTTGGGATTCCTTGTCTCATAATGTCATGTAAAGGTATTTTCTTTATTATAGCTCATTTTTATATTATTTATATTTTTCTCTATGGCTTCTAGATTACTATTATTATGGAATCTTGAGTGTGTAAACAAGTGGGTCTTTTTGTCCAATTGTTTCTTGTTTTTTTTCCTTGGGCTCTTTTCCTTCTCTTTGTTTTCTTTATCCTATTCCAATGTTTTACTGTTATTTTATCTTATTTATTTTATTATTATTCCCTAGGAGCCTGTTAATTTTCTCTTGAGAGGCAGAAAGGGGGTGGACCTTGATTAGGGGAGAAACTGGAAGAAGGAGAGGTAGGGAGGGGAATCTGTAATAGGGATTTATTTTGTAAGCGAAAAAAAATCCATTTCAAAAATAGAAAAAAATTTTCAAAGAATGCTAACAAGATTATGAAGCATTTCTGCAAAATAAAATAGTCTGACAGCGCAATCTTCTAAAGTGAAAACTTGAGGGATCTTTGGAAAGTCGGCTGGCTGGTGTTCCGCTGGGGCAAGCACAGGAAGGAATGTTTCATTAAAGTGGACACAGGTGTGAAAGGTTAAGCCAGACTCATAAGGGAACATTTCACAGAAGCAGACACAGGAGAGAGGATGTTCTGCTACAGCAAGCGCATGAAAGAACACGTGATGAAGGATTCTTCGCTAACAACACGCATGGATTGGTCCACCTTACATTTCATAGTTAAGTTGCATTTGCCAGGAATCTATAGAGAGAAACACACCCAAAAAACAGCTGGTATTTTCCTGCAGTTTCCTGCTGCTTCCTTGGACTCTGGCTGATTGGATGCACATGCTAAGGCAAGACCCATGCTGAGGTAGGACTTGTGGAGGACACGTGATGTTTGGAGGGTATAAATAGGACTCCACAGAGTGACTGAGACAGAGCTTGGTTTGCTGGTACAGCTACCTGTGCAATGCTTGTGTGTGTTGCATCTTCGCTGATCTTCCCTTCCCTGAGAGAGGCACAACTGAGAACTTCTCCTGGAGTCCCTCCTTGTCCCTCCTGATGACTTGAGCCAAGACTGAGGCCTGGCTATATCTCCTAGGTCAAGTCACTGCTGTTGCTAACTTGACTCTACTGAACTAGACTGCTGGTGTATCTGTGAGGTGTTTCCTAGGGGATCAAGCTGCCACAGCCAGCTAACCTGTGAATTGAACTGCCAATTTCCAAACACAGACAGGAGTTGCTCCAGGGAACCTTTCTAAAGAGGTCCACTTCCCCCCACTCAGTATCCTTTCTTTTTCACTAACTCTGGTGGGCGGTGGGTTTCAAGGAAGGAAGGTCAAAGTGTTTAAGAACCATCATTAAAAATAGGATTTGAAAAAAACTAAAGTTACAGTCATCCCTCTAATAAGCAGCCTTAAAGAAGAAAATTAACAATGCACAATTTAAAAAGTGTGACTAGTCCAAGGAAAAGAACATATAGAAGGAAAAATGTTTTTAAAGTTACCAGGGATCTAGCATCTGCTTGATATTAATTCATAGGTAAGTCATATACAGTACTGACCAGATGCAAAACTCACATATAAGAAAGCCACTTTTATTCAAGCTCTTTTTCAGTTTAATTTGTCTTGGAAGAACATCAGAACACATAACCTCCGAACAATCTGTCCGTGGCAAAAGAATAAAATGATCTGGGCCAATGTCTTTGCTTAAAGAGTTTCTTCACTCAATACCCATTCCTCAACTCCTAACTGCCTATCACTGCACAAATGAGTACAATAATTCTGTGTAGCCACAAAAACTGTGTGTGGTCCGGAGAAATTTATGCTGACCTCCTGGGGTGTTTATGGATAACATATTCTTTCTGTTGCTTAAAATGCTTAATATTCAGACAAAGCCAATTTAGTCAGGCAAAAGTTGTACTGGTCAAATAATGTCTGAAAAAAATAACACCACTCAATGTATGGAAAATGAATCTGAGAGCAGCAATGACAGTTGCTGGTTTGTAGATTTATCAGCAGCATACAGCACAATAAACCACCTAAGCCCATATGACAAATTTCACAATATGATGAATGACAATCATTTACTGGAGTTCACCTGAAGATTTTTTTTAAGCAAGAATAAGGCAATAGCTTGAGCTCTCAGAAAGGAAAGAAAAAAGCAATTTATAGTCGTTCCTTCCTTTCTCATTACTCTACTGTCTACTAATTTTTGACCTGTTCTCCCTCTCTTATTTCTTTTATTCTTTTATGCCTTAATTTGTAACAATGGTGTGTTCAGGGCAGAACTTTAACCTTTTTTAGGCAGTTTTACATTGCCAGGGAAGAATTATGTTGCTAAATCAACAAAGCAGCATAATACTTTTTATATAAGAATCTCCAACTTAGATTAAAAAAAAGAAAATTAAGGACATGAGTGAGGTTTATTGACACATTGGTTAGAAACTTAAATCATGTGAAGTCACAGTGTAGATCCTCTAGTTTTCTTTTCCTAAGATATCACAGACTTCTTGGGAAGGAGTTTCAATCTAATGTAAAATCATTTCCATTTTATTTGTTTTAAACCTTTATTGCATTATAATGAGAAAAGTTACATGACTTCAATTTATCTGAATTTGTTAACATTTAAAAACATTTTAATTAAATAGAATTGAATCACATTCTTGTTTCCCTTTTGTACCATGCTCCTCCCAGAGACCCCCTTCAATACCTACAAAATCTTTTTTGTCATATTCCTTAAAATTTATAAAATATGATAACAATAAAAATAAAAGTTGTTTGATATAAAAGAACAATCAATTTAACAGTCTTATGTAGATGTTCGTCTACAGCAATAGTGAAAATATATATGTTTTTCTCAATATAAATTTTAAATAACTCCAAACATCTTAACTGTATACTTAAAAATAATACTTCACTACTAGTATTTTCTTAAATGAACATAAATATATAAAGTCTTTTTGTTTGTTTTGTATTTAGTAGAGTTTAAAATCTTGACTCTTACTGTGGTACAAGCCCATAATAAGAACAATTTTTAGACATTGAGTTTCATTGTAATAAGGCTGTATTTCGACGACCCTCACATCACCCAAGGATTTTACCTCCATCGTAGCTAAAGTGAGAGTTAATAGTTCTTCTGCACCAAGAAATGAATTGTAGGCTCAATTTTTGGATACAGACTTCCTGCTATGGTCAA
>NW_022196904.1:151502260-151502819 GCF_008632895.1 Mastomys coucha
TTTTTGGCATTCTTTTGTGTATTCTGATTTCAGGAGACACCCTCAGAGCATGGGATTAGTCAAAAGAAATCAAGAGAGTGTTCTATGTATCCTGAAAGATCTGTGATGTTCTCTCTATCTCTCTCTTTCTGTGTGTGTGTGTGTGTGTGTGTGTGTGTGTGTGTATGTGCGCGCGTGTACGTATGTGTATGAGTGTGTGCATGTAGGATTGAACCTAAGTGCCCCTGTGTGACATATCAGAGTTACAACTTTAAAGACATTTTCCTATAGAACTAACAGTTCATGCAAATTCAAGAAAGTAAAGGACAGGAAGACTTACTACAATTCAGTTCAATGGTTGGTTTTAATGATAGACTCAATAAAACATGCCATTGAGTTAACTGGAAAAGTAACAAATAGTTCTGGATTTAAATTTAATGCCAAATTTAAAATGCAGTTAAATTTTCTTTATTCTTTTTATTTTTTTCACAACTAGTTATTTGCTCAATAGCTTTCTAACTTAGGCAAAATGGGCAAAGGGGACAGAGGTGGGAAACTAAAATAACATCTTTTTTTTTTT
>NW_022196904.1:151503067-151520168 GCF_008632895.1 Mastomys coucha
GTACTCAGATCGATGAATGGCTGTGAGCCTCTACATCTGTGTTAGTCAGGTACTGTCAGAGCCTCTTAAATAACATCTTAAACAGAAATATACAGAATACTCTTGAGTCCAGAGAGTTAGAGCCAAATATCATATAAGGCCTTGGTAGACATGGGAAGGACAGTCAGACTCTAAGCCAGGAGAAATATGTTCATCACCATAAACTCCAGGAGATCCTTAGCTTTATGTTTTGCCACATCTTATCATAGTCTGGCTGAGAATCACAGCCTGAGGGGTTGGAGAGATTGCTCATCAGTTAGGAGAATTTGTTGCTTTTCCCAGAACCTAAGTCAGAGGAAACCTGTAACTAATTCCCAGGGCTTTGACACTGGCCTCAGGGGATACTTTTATACACCTGGCATGCACACATTCACATGTGCACGCACACACACACATGCACACACACACACACACACACACATGCACACACCAAAAAGAAAAATAATGAATAAATAATAATAGATGAGTGGATGGATAGATAGATAGATAGATAGATAGATAGATAGATAGATAGATAGATAGATAGATAGATAGATAGAGATAGATAGATAAGTAAAACCAATTAAATTTGCATCCTGACTAATTTGAAGCAGGGCTAAATCAGCTCTTAAGTTCTGGTGATTAAGAAATATGACCTTACTTTCCACTGTTCTCAACTGTCACTAACATCCTGTTCAGGCCCTCTTCATCAGTGTGAGATAGCTAGGAACTTGGAGAAAGTTTTTAGTTAATAATCATCACACATCTGAATGCCTCCTTGGTTATGATAATGGTGTCATCTCTCACTTCCTTTCTCAAGCACCCCCCCCCCATTCTCTTCCTTTCCAGAGCCCCTATGAAAGCCAGGAGCCACACAGAGCATAGAAGGTGAGTAGTCCTTATCTAGTTGCTCAAGGTTTACTGTGACATGTGTAACAAAGTTTGACCTCGCTAAGCCAGTGTATCCTTCAAAGGCAAAAAGTCCATATTCTGTTACTTACTTGCTACACTTTATTTGGCTCTTCCTGATAGGTGGTACCTGGACACTCTCCCCTAAGACATTTTGGTAGCTTCTGGCCTTCCTGTCTGGATCCATGGAAGCCATGCTGTCAGTGTAACTGTGAATCTGAGTTCCTTGCTAACAAGTTCTGGAGCTATGAAAAGAGGTTTACAAAGAATGTCAGCCAACTAAACAAGAGTACAGCTGCTACAAATCCATCTAGACACTAAAGGCATAGGGATGATAGAAGAAGTCATGAGAGGCATGTAAAATAGGCTGACATTATAGAAGAGGCAGTTTTGGATGGTATGCTGTTACCTGTAGCTCCCAGGTTCCATAAATGTCAAGAAAAGCCATTTATCAGAAAGTACTATGAGCCGTGTCTTCTCTATAATAATTCCCTTTTCCCTACAAGAGGTAATTCTGTGGTTAGGAGGTTGGTAAGGCCAATTCTCACCCACCCAAGAGTCTAACAGAAGGGCTACATTTCCAAAAGAGGAAGAGAGAGAGAGAGAGAGAGAGAGAGAGAGAGAGAGAGAGAGAATTGAGGGAACATTGGGGGTTTTACTTTATGGGGTGACTTTAATCAAAGCTATCATCTACAGCTAAGCCAATGGATTTACTTAGGTTCATCATTGGTAACAAGGGCAATGGTCCCAGGAGCATGCCTTGTCCTGCTTTCTATCACTCTCCTCTCACAGGCTACTACTCATCTTAGAAGGAATCTGCCCTTCCCTCAGACAGTTCCTTTCCCAGACATTGATTGAGATACAATGATCATTCCAGAAATCCTATCCCTCAGAACTTCACATTTTGCTAACAAAATGCAATCACCTTAAACCCTGGAATGGAAAGAGACTGAAGGAGAAGCAGCAGTGAAGGATAGACGGAGCAGGTCGCACAGGTCACCAGCTTTTCCAGTCAGTGTTATTGCTTCTCTGTGGACAAATGCGTGTTATGTTTGTATGTGGAGTGCTTCAGACCCAATCGCAGTCATCTGCTTCAGCCATTTACAATCTAGCTAAAACAAAAAACAAACAAAAAACAAAAAAACAAAAAAACTCCCTACCTCAAATAAGTGCTTGCTGGCCATTCTGCCACACCTACAAATTCCAAAAGAGCTGTTTTCTAAGACTCAACTAGCAGAGCTATCACATACAGACTCCTCTTTAATATGAATGCTCCATTTTTTAAAACTCATTGTTTTGTTTTTGACTCTGCATGAAGTGAAGGACAACAAATTTTGCTTCGTTAAGTTGCTGTTGTTAGAATGTTGTCACAACAAAGGAGCAGGCAATCAGCATCAGGACACAGAGCAAACAGCTTCTTGATTCTTTTTTTTTTTTTGATTCTTTATTAGTACAGAATAGAGAGTTAAAATCTGAAAACATTGAGATTATTAAATGAATGTGCCATAGTGTTTGGGCAGAGCTTGATGTCAGCACTCAGTAAACAGGAGTAGTGAATATATCCTACCAATAATACATATGAATATGCTTGATGGCTTTTACTCTTAAAGTGAAAAGCCACTTAGAACCTAGGGGTGTGTTTGTGTGCATTCATGTATGTGTATGCATGTGTGTGTGTGTGTGTGTGTGTGTGTGTGTGTGTGTGTGTGAGTATATGTGTGAGTGTATGTGAAAGTGTATGTGTGTGTGTGTTTCCAAACTCTTGATATGTATCATAATGTGCCAATCAATATGTTTGCTTATTTATGGAGTAAATGAATTGATCTGTGAATAAATCAAAAGAGATAACTCACTAAGGAAGTTTAAACAGGCATTAAAATATGACTGAAAATAATGCAAACTTAGTTTCCATCCAGCCCCTAGATTCTGTAATGATGACCCTTCGCAAAGTAATACTGGCCACAAAATTCTTTGTGTATAATTACTACTTCATCCATATTGACATAAAATGTATATTTTGCAAGTGACCATCTATCTCTTCCTTAGGTATTCAATCTCCATTTCTTCTCTCCCTCTTTTTCTCCTGTGGAGCTAGTCATTGTGGATGATCCAAAAACACAAGTAGAGTGTTCTGAAGTAGAAATACCATCCAACAGGCATGTCAAGATCATAACCTAGAGATGCTGATCAAAGAGCATGGTACCTTTCCTGGAGCCCTTTCTAGCATTTAACCTGAGCATGGCGTGCATACTGTCAGGTACTGTTCCAGCTAACCTCACAGTGCTGCCGCAGATATGTCTGCCTATGTGCAACCTCTCCTCTATTTTTGATCACCGTTACTCTAGTGGGACAATTACAAGAATAACAGGAGAAACCTGGTCAGATTTACCCACAGCTGTGTTCCCAGCAACAGATATAATAAGCTGCCTGAGGTAAATGTGCAATTATACACAGTCGCACAGTATATGAATAGTTTATAAATGTCACATCCGTATCTTGAGGAAGGGCAATATGCTTCCTACCCTCTCTCACCACCTCAGTAACTGAATGAAAGAGTCTGCTAAATTTACCAGTTCTCCATTCCCTCCTCATATGTGTAAGTGTCATTAAAATGTCTACATCATAAATATGTGAAATCTTTTAAAATATTTTTGCCATGTCCTCTCTAAAAGTATCCCTACATTTTTCTGTCCTACTTGCCCAAGTGACCCAAGCTGCCACTTTGTCTCAAAGCAGCAGATCGCATGTAAGTTGTATGAACACCTGAAACTGTTACCTAGGGAGTCCCACTAAATGCATTCCCGTATATACAGCAACCCATAAGAAATATCCTTTGCATGCCCGAAACTGGGACAGCTGGGTTCTTTTTTTTCCCCAAACTGAATGGACTTAGAGTGGCAAATGAGAACAGAAGCCTTCAACTGTTGACTAACTCACTGTCTGGCTTTGTAGCAGCCAGCCAGCATCAAGGTGCACTCAAAATGAAGTCTTTCCCAGACTTTACCTAAGGTAAGGTAAAATTCTCCAGAAAGGTGGGTGGAAAAGAACAAGATTAACCCAGTTGCATAAGGAACAGTGTTGGGCTGCGGCTGGCTGGTGAAGGTTCCTATCACAGGAGCAAGAGGCTGGCTGCAAAGCTCCCTCAAGAGCGCTCTCCTCTCCTCCCCATGCTGAGAGTTCACCGCGCTGTGTCTCAAGCTATATTTGGCTGAGTGGTTACTTCACTTTCTTTTTCCTCTACTCATCTTCTTCTGTATCCCCACGCGAGGAGAAAGCAACCCAGAAAGAGCTAGCCAGTTGTTCAGGGCTCGTTACTTAATTTCCTCTTCCTAAATAATTCATAAAGGCACTTTTAGCAGCGTGCTTTCCCATGGAGGTGGCTATACACTTCCTCTTGCTCCATGCTGTTTCTCCTTCTTTTTTGCGAAGGAGGCCGTTCCGAGTTCTGGTCCATCTCTTTCCTATGTCAGGAGGAGTGGCTGGCTTCAGTGTCTGTTATCAGATTCTAGCTGGTTCAGACAGCAGCCATCATCAGCTCAGACTTATTTCTGCTTCACTTTGTTGTTTAGGCATGATCTGAACCACTCTCTTTGTCCCAATAGCTCATATAATTCCCAGAAACCCCATCTCTCTGCATGGTTATTCATGACTCCCACCAAGGTCTCTTCATAGTGAGAGTTATATCACATGCATTTGTCTTAACTGTATATTGTAGTTATTTTTCCATGTATTAGGTTTGCTATCGGCCTAAAATATCTAGTTATGTGTTTAACCATGGTAGTAACCTAGTATATTAGTGAGATTTCCTCTAAAAAAAAAAGGAATAGGATTGATATTTATAAGACTGAAATTTCATTTTTCTTTTCTTGTTCTTGTTCCTCCTCCTCTCCTTCTTCCTCCTCCTTCTCCTCCTTACTCTCTCTCCCTCTCCTTCCATCTCTCTCATCCTTAATCTCTATCTTTCTGTGTATCTCTGTGCCTAGTGTGTGACTATCTGTCTGTCTGCCATCTTGTCTCTATTATCTGTAATCTATGCACCATTTCCTTCTATATCCATGAATTCTACATCCTCTGATTCACAAGTTGAAATATTCTTAAATGGTGTCTATGCTGATAACGTATATTAGTGTCCTTGCCCTTATCCCTGCAACAGTTGTGCAGCATTCATTTCTATAAGTATCATAAACAAGCCAGAGAGGACTTAAATTGGGCTGGGTGATATGCATAGAGCACACCCTTACTATAACATTTTATGAAAGACTGCTGTCTGCATTGAGTCCCAGGAATTACTTTCATAGGCACTGTATTAGGGGGTAATTATTTTAAGGAATTGGCTTAGGTGTCTATTATGACTCCAACAATAAATAATCAGCTGGATAAAACAACCGGCAAGCGATGACAGCAGAGTTGATGCTCCAAGGGTAGTATCCGAGCAAAATGCCTTTTCTTAGATGGGAGAAAGATTACAAGGGATCAGTATTTGTCCTGGTTAAACTTCCCACTGATTGAACAAGTCTCATTCATATTCTGGAAAGTCGTTGGATGTACTGATGGTTTGTCATTTCACAAGGTGACCTCAGTTAAACCCCAGAAATATTCACAGTTACCTGTAGCATGCAGTTTTATAAATCAAACCACACTAAATTGGCTATGCACTGAAGTCAGGGGTCTTGCCTGCCCTCATGGTTCCTGCAGCTAGCTTGCTGCCAAGCAGCTCGATCAGATTCCCTTAGCATTCTACCATCTATCCTAACTTAAAAAGGCTTATAATTTTATACCTGTTATGTATTGGTTTAGCTTGTATACTATCTGAAAAATAATCTTCATATATATATGTATGTATGTATGTATGTATGTATGTATATACAATCTTTCTCAATGCTAAATAGCTTGGGTTGGCTAAGAGACTATGGTTAGTCTTCAATCCTGCCAGAATTCCAAGAGCAACCTAAAATTTAACTGAAAATGTAGGAAGCATTAATATAGCTTCCAAAACTGAAACAAATTGTAGAGACAGCTGCCTACCCTTTTCTCAACGTGTTGGAGCATCAATCTGTGGCCGTTTGATCCAGGATCATCTGACAGACATTTGTAAAGTAGAAAAATTTTAAGAATTGCTCATCCTGTCTTGGCAAGGTCAACAGTTGCCTATTCTCCATAAGGTGTCCTTTCCTGGACAGTATTGTCTGCAGATGAAATAAACAATTCCTTGCCACAATGTACACCTCATCTGGAAGTAAAGATGCTCAGTTTCTTCGAGTCCAAGAATGGGGTGTTGTCAGGAGCAGGTATGTCTCAACAACAAATGACTAAATAACATGAAATGGCACACTTTGTGAATATCTGACTTTTTTGAAAACTATCTATGTAAAATAATCTGGACTGTTGTCCTTTAACTGTTCTCAGCTATTTCTAATTGAAATATCTTGAAAACACCCTTACAGTTAAGTCACAGCTATGAGTTTGCTATCTGGCCTTTTACTCATATGTTTAATCATCTAAATACAATTTGTAATGGCAGTGTAGAAGAACTGGGTCTAAGCTTAGTGTTCACCAAAGTGGGTGCTTAGAGTTAATCATTGCACTTACCAAAGCCATTTACATGTAATAGCTCAACAAGATCTATAATGGCTGTTTCCTCTGGCTCCAGTAAACCTAGTATGCCTGCTTCCTTCTGAACATAATTAGGAAGGTCTGGATTATCTATCCCTTTTTACTCAACTCTCCTCAGCTTCCACTAATCCGTAACTTTCAAGAGAAACCTTTCCAGATGTTCCAGGAGTTTTTATAATCATGTGTTTCTCCTGTACGGAATTTAAAAAGTACTTTTCCAGTTCTTAAAAAAAAATAGTAAATTTCATGACTATATTGCCAAAATTTGACGATAAAATTTAGAAGTTGTGTTTAATTTTGCTCAATTTATACTGTGTCATTCTATCAGAGTATCTAGTGTATATAAAGTTACTGATACCTTTTTCTTACCTTATTCAGTAAATTAATGATAGAGAAATTAATATTGTGTCCTTTATTTAATGTTTCCAAAAGAGCATGCAACTTCCAAAAGAAGGCATACTAAAACTTAAAGAGATTCAAAATGTAATGTACTATGAATATTTAGACTCTACATGAACAACCTGCTTATATATTTACAAGCATGGTCTCAGAATAGTGAGACCTTCAAATATCAGATAAAAATAATTCTTTTATACAATTTGCCATCAATTATACAATATCTTTATAATAATTCCACTACTTGAGAGAGAAGAGAGGAAAGAGGAGAAAGGGAGAGATAAGGGTAGACAAGAGAAAACAGGAGGAAGGACAGGGAAAAACAGGGAGAAAGATTTCCTATATTTAATGTAGGTGATCTAAGATACCCAGTCATGTATAATTAGCTAGAAAGTTCTAGTTAGTAGTAAATATCTTAAAAATAAGCAAGTTTGTCATTTTTTACGATTGAAAAGTATTCTCAGGTTCTCTCATACACCCTCTTTTTCTCTTTGAATCCTTCAAGTTGCTTTTAGGTATCCTTCATAAAACTATTTTGATGTAGTAATATTACACACCATTTTCTGTCTGTTGCCTGTGTCATCTTCTGCCATTGGTCACCATTGGTTTTTGTTTTTTTGTTTTTCTGGGTTTTTTGGTTTTTTTGGGGGGGATTGGTTTTTGTTTTTTTGCTCTAAATATAGCAAGATTTGTAGTCAAGAACATATGGATTTTTTCTGCTTGAAAAGCACATAAAACAAACCATGTAAGCAAAACATTTCAATATTGCACTGTAGTATTTTTTATAACCTCTCTTATCTTTCTCTTAGATTTTGCTTTAGGCGGCTATTTCACAACTATGGCTACTGTAACCATATAAGTTATGTGTGTCTTTATTTTTCTCTTGCTAAAATAGTAAAGTTAAAATACATAAGCCACAAGATTATTCCTAGAAATGAGTAAAACACTATACTTAAGTCCCTTAACTGAAAGTACTTACTGAGTAGTTATGCTATTATTATACATTAGCTATTATAAATGAACAATTTTATATATAATTGTCTAATTGAATAACTGTGAACAAGCCTACATAAAATAACACTAAGGTTTTTATGCTTAGATTACCAGGCTAATTATCATCTCATAATCCCTGCATTTTAAACTACTTTGTCATCTTAAATACAGTCTGCTCAGGGTCTGTTTCAATGAATACTTACTTAAAATAAATTAATGTAGAGCTGATTAATAATAGGGAAGTTGAAGTCAGTACAATGCTCAAGTTGACTCAATCCATATGCGACATTCCCTAACACATTACTATTTTGCTTCAATTAATTACTGCAGCTAAAGACAAAATGCCCCAATGCACCAGAAAAGAGGAGCTAAGCCGTAGGTTTAGAGTATAACATAGCTTCCTACAGCTGGTAAGTTTAACCAAAGACACAGTGAAGGGACAATGTGCTTTCATCAAGGCAAAGCCATTGCTAAATAGAAAATCCCTTTATATATTTAGGAATTCTAACTTATCAAGGTTCTCATAAGTACAGAAATTTAACTTCTATTTTATTTAACTAACCTCTCCAACAAACACTGCTAGCAGCTTTACAATCTTTCTGATAATAGCCACATAGTCGTGCAACAGGAATGTATTGTTTAGAACTATATCATCTGAAGTGTGGGTTTTCATCAAACAACACACCTGCTAGCCACTGGTGGATGATGTCTAGCGCATAGACACTCCCATGCCTTCATCCATAACATATAAAACTAACGTTATCTTCTTTTCATTCACGGTGAGGATCAAATAGCATTGTTTTTGTAACTCGGTTCAAATGAAAAGCATCGCTTTTAAATGGCCATTGAGAATAAACCAGTGTGAATGAATGGTGTGTGCACTATTGCTTTGCTATTAGTTGGTTTCTAGTTCCCAATCAGTTGACGTTTTTTATAGAACCTGAAATACAATTACATTCTCTCGACTACCACCACTGGAAAACAAAACAACAAAAAAGAGAACACTCCATCTCTGGGTAAATAACATTCGAGAGACCAATTTCCATTCTATTTTGCCTTATGTTAAAAAACTTTGCCCTGCATTATCCGCATATCGTCTGCATATTTTTAATGAAAGAATTGCTGGGTCTGAATTGCCCTCCTAGCTAATTATCTTAGCTCATTGCTTCACAATTGTGTTTGTCTTTCACATCACAACCTTCCTCCTCACCATACATTCCTAATTGTGATTACGTTCAACCCTTTATTACTGATATTAAAAGACCAAAAAGCAGATAGCATTATCTTCAAGATCCTAGAGCATCTTCCAAACCTGATGCTTAGATCTAAACTGCTCAGCATGTTTGGCAAAATACTCACAACACAGCTATCTGTTTTTGGAATAAGTGCCCCTCTCCATTCTAGTTAATTGAAAACAACTCTCAATTGCCCTCCTGAGCTTAAAGAACCAGGGATTAAGACATAGTAGCAGGAAAGTATCAGGGTTTTAAAGACTTATATAAACAACACAGTTGTTTGAGCTGTGACATATAAATTCAAGCTCCCCAGGACACACTTGTTTAGGACTTTCCCAATTAGGCATTTTATTTGATCTTCGGGTCTGGGTGAGCCACAATTCTCTTGAATTGAAGAGGAGATTAATGGACCAGAGACAATGGCTAATTCATCTCCAGGGCTTTGTTCATTGCTCGTCTTTGCTAATTTAATACTGTTATTTCTAAACTTAAATAAATCAAAATGAGAATTGGGCTAGAGCAGTGCCTCTCAAAGAGTTATGTCACTGCTGAGTAATTTGTTAATGTTTTCCCCATTATGTTAGGAATCTTCACTAGAAAATAAAGCTTCCCATTTGAAGAGTTATGAACAGGAGAAGAGGGATGCTTTGCATATTATCTCAATTAGGTGTCCTTGTTGCTAACATGGAAGATGGAGAATAAGTTAGCATGTGTACAAAGACCAACAATGGTAATTTCAATAAAGTTTGGTATCAGGACTTGATGGGTCACAAGGGCTCAGAGGACAGTCAGTACAGTATGCAGCACAGATTGTTTTTTAATGATAGCTCTAGCATCTAAAATGAAGCACACAGCAAGCTGGAATCCTACTATGATTTTTGCCCTCCTCCTTTGCTTTTTCTTCTCATTCTTTTTGTAGAGCTATCTCACGTTTGTGGACTAACAATCTTGCTTTGTACCTTATATGCCCTCAGCTTTTATTTAAGATAGGAATATTTTCAGTAGACAATCCGTAGATCTATTGTTGTGTTGAAAAATAAAATAACGAATTAATCCTGCCACAAATCAAAAGATTTTGAGCTAATATTATGAGTATCAAAATTCAATTAAGCAATACAAAGGGAATGCATCCTTAAAGAAAGGGCCTGCGTAAAAGTTTTAACTCCTAGTTTTTGAACTTTTTCGATCAGAGAGTAAATTATAGGCTAACATATTGCAAGCTGAGCAGCTGAACTCGGGCTATCACACTTTTACATAGATTTGCATTATATGCATACATATCCACACATATATAATTAATCTCACAAGACTTGAAATTTTCCCTATCTGCAGAGTGTTGTCTAGAACTGTATGGGAATATACAGCATTGCCCTTTAATGAAGCCTTATATTTACTTCTTTTGTTACATAAAAGAAATTAGAAAACAAATTAAGTATATTCCTTATGTTTTTTATTGACAGTCTTAATGTTATACAATATCTGAAAATAATAAAAGCAGTCCATCTCAGGATGAAGAGAACATAATGATGAAAATTAAAGTTTTCTAGACATGTAACAAATATCTTGTCTAAAGCCACTTTTAAGTTTCCTGAAATTCCTAACATATGGAGAAGGGAGAAGCTCAGCAAGCCTGTAGCGAGCCAGCTCTTTTATCACTTCTAGCAGATTCTCACACAATCTTAGCCGCGTAAGTTGTCCTTTTTTGTTTTGTTTTTCTTTTTGCTTTTACTTCACAGAAGGAGAGAAGCATAAGACCGATGTCGCCTTCGCACCGTTCTTCATCCCTGACTGCTTATTTATAAAATGCATCCAGGATCTTCAGGACAATTTCAGACATGGTATTTGAAAACGAGATTCTCCGTCTTGTTTATCTTTTATAATTTTCATTTTTCTCTACGTTCCTGTTCTTAAATTTCCATTCCCAGGCAACATTCACTGGCCATGAAAATAGCTGTGGCTTCTGAGGTATGATGGGTTCTCAGTATTTTTCACTGTATGACTTCATAATAACAATAACATCATCTTATTTAAGAAAGACATAAAAGAACATTTAAGAGATATCATTTATCCTGCTACATAAAGTCTACATATACTCACTGAAAGATGTATAAATTTATATACATAAATATTAATTGCATACCTAGCAAAGTAAGATTTATTTCAGGGGGCTGTACAAACTATGTGGAAGGTGCAAATCAGATATAAAATTATGTATTAGGAGATTTAGTAAAAACAATATGAGCTTTCTTAGAATAATTGTAACAGCAATGTATACATGTCCTGAAACATATAGAACAAGCATACAGGATTACATAATAAAACCACCCATATATTCTAATAGTCACTAAATGCCAAAAAAAAATTGCAAAAATTTGTTTACCTTATTTCCTGAATTAAAAACTGACAATAAATATTGTCATTGTTATCTTTTAATAGAAAACCAAGATCATAAAGTAATAGACTTTAAGTTTAGTGGCAGTGTGGAGAAACTACATAAGGAATTTCTTGCTATATTGTTTTGATTACAATAACATAGTAATTAGTTCCGTGAGCACTGAGTTTTCAGATAAAGTATAAAATCCCAGGAACTGTTTCCTGTTGTGGTACACCTAGGAAAAAACAGAGTTGCTATGATTTTCTTATGCCCATCACTGTCTCTTGTTAATATAGTTGTTGGATATGCTCAAGACACTGTAGAAATTGTCCTAATGAGAAGGAAAATTAAGGAAGAAATTTTGTTAGTTTTTCAGACTTTCAAACAACCTGATGGGCTGCTGTACCTCAAATTGGCCATAATGGAGAAAAGCCGATATCCACAGGGTTGGTTTAAATACAGAAAGAAACTAAGCAAAATCTTTATTGATAGTAGGAACATAGGAAAAGCAAAAATCAGAAGGGAGCTTGAAATCACTTCTCCCAAAAGCTAGCTTTCTCTGAGAAAAAAACAAAAACAAAAACGAAAACAAGCAAACAAACAAAAAAAAAGCATTCATTGGCAACAAATATGGCTCATGATAAGTAAAATCAAACAAGACACTGTGACTAAACATCCCAGCACACACCACTGAATGCTGCAAGCCATGCCTCAAAGTGACCACCTTATTATTTGCATTAAGATGGAAATCCAACTCTTTGTCCTATTATGAGCACTGATAAAGATCTCTGTGATTTAGGATGTTCTACTTTTCAAAGAAAAACTGAAGAAGATTTGGCTCAGAAAGAATGTGTGTTTTTTTTTTTTCTCAAAGGACACATGGTCAGGAAACGATAGGAGAACTAACTAACATGTATTTATATTTAAAGGAACAAGAGCTTTCAATAGGATTCTCACAAACATAATAGATCATATTATCTAGTGACTCATAAATGGAGTCATTAGATGTTCATAATACACTTCCCATTCTGTGATCTCTGCTATTTCTGAAATTTAGACACTTGTCAAGAATCATGGCGACAAGATGGAATTTTGAATTATGTGCTTTTACTCATTCAAAAAAGTTTATGGCTTGTGAAAATAAACACGAAATAACAGCACATTCAGTTGGAAAAAGAAGAGCTGGATTACAGTTAAAAAAAAAAAAGGAGAACATGAAAGCTCTATACACAACAGCTCTGAGAATGGAGAGGGGTCACCCCGTTCTAGAACTAAAGAGGAGCACATGGACACGCACAACAGCAAATGGAGCTGGCATGTTTTCAAAGCCAGGAGACCATGCTAGCAAGTTCTGTGAGGGAACTCCACGGACCTCTCCTCAGTTGAACACAAACAGACCCATCCAGAACACTGAGCAGAAGAGAACATGTAAAGTTTGTCTATTGGGGGGAACTAAGGATTGGTGTTCAGCAGAAGCAATACAAGCCTTATCCCCAAAAGCAGTTTGCTAAATGCTAGACAGACAACAGATGAAGCATTGCAACAGTACTGAGCAGTATACTTTACCAATATAGTGGCCTCAGCCTCTCCATCAATTTGTTTAATACCTGTGCTAAAAGTTAAAGAAGAAGTTGAAAAGCATCCTTTGAGGGAAACCATAAAGATGAAGAAACATAAAACAGGAAACTATAATACTTCATTTCAGAACAGGAAGAAATAAAGAACTCTGAGATTGCCTGAGTTTGATGTTCAGGACCCACAATATGAAAGGAGGTAACTCTCACCCTAAGCAGCTGCCTACTGACCTCCACACTGTCATCGCATGCATAAAATTATTACAAAATAATCCAATATTTATTAAAAGTAATATAAAAATTAATTGTTAATACCTCAACCTAGAACTGAATAAACGTGCTTAACTGTGAAAATGACCATGCATTGATGGAGACATCACTGTGCAGAATTCTAAGAGTAAATCTTAGGTAAAGTTCTTCCATTCTGCCTTTGTTTTTATCTTCTCTTCTCACATAGTCTCAGACATGTACCATTACTGTGTGATCTACACATGAATGGCGATCAGGTCAACACACTCCCTGACATCTTAAAATTCCTTTCTACTGAGTAGAGGATGGGGAACCAATACAAAGTGAAGTTACAAGGTGGTAAATTCCATGAAGAGTAAATAGGCAGCAGCAGGAGTTTAACAAATAAGCAGCCTCAGGCTAGGGGTGGCTATAGCTCCTTCAAGACAGCAGTGTTTGGGCTAGAAATTTACTAGGTTAAGTACCAAAAATGAAGAAAATCAAATCTATGGTTTTATAATAAAGACTTCAAAATCTAACATTTCTGTGAAATAACAAAAAAATGTTGGTTATAGAAAGACAATTAGAATAATTGTGTATAAATTAACAAACACAGATACACATATGTATATGTATTTATATATAACATATACTATATGCACTTACCTTTATATTTAAGGTTTATATAGAAAATGTGAAAATTGAAAAAAAATTAATTTATAGGACTAAAGAATCCAGAATAAAATAAGGTGCCTAGTGAGACTTTGAGGATATTTGTAACATGTTCTAAAGCTTGCTACCCTACAATACTAAAGCAAGTAGGTTTTTATTTCAGTCAGAAATTGAAGCAATTAGTAAAAGTGTGAAATCCATAATCATTTGTTGAGCTGCTTTTAAAAGTGTTTATCATCACATTTAGTAAATTTCACTGTCGTAATTGACCATATTCTTCCCTCACACATGGCAGGAAGAAGCACACATGTGCCTTATTGAAGCCACTAGAAGGCACTAAACCCCAGGAGCAAGACTTAAAGTTCCTGCATGCAGGAAAACCCTTCCTCTCAAAACTACGCAGAAGTGTATTACCACCTTGTCCCACTCTTGTAATTAAAAAAAAAAAAGAGTAAAAAGGCATGAATTTGTATGAGTACCCTGCTCAGGGGTCAGCCCAAGCACGTCATGAAACAAACATAGGCAAGAGACACAGATACAACTGCCTTTTAGGGGATAGCACATGCTTCTAAGCACATGGTTCTATTGGCTTGTGATGCTGTATTCTTAGAGAAGCCTAGATATGAGGAGTCCTTCTAGATTTAAGTACAAAACTACTCCATTCCTTCACAATCCTATGACCACTCCATTCAGGTTTCGTCTAGATTCCCTTGACTATTAGCTACTGCTTTATCTAACATGCTTCTTTCATCCTTAAAGTAATATGAAAACATTGTATTGAAATATAGATTGGACTTTTTAGTTTCTAAAAGTGTCAGAATAACAAGTGTTAACTCTAGATTCACATTCTATAAGTTCTTTTGGTATTGTGATAGGGCATGCCAATGCCATCTACAAACTTCATACCCAAGAAACTTACAATCTGCTTACAAAAAAGAAAAACCCACAGAGGATCTCATAGCTTTCTAAGTACATTTAGGATTTTGTGTTGGGCACACTCATAGCTCTCCTAGGGCCCATGTGATCTATAGGCTGGAGGTTGGGCATTTCTGGTAGAGTCACTGAAACCTCAGAAATTGACACATCAATGTTATGTGTGACTTAAGCTTTGGCCATAAAAATGAGAATTACACACTTTATCACCTTATGGCTCCTAAGAGAATCTGAGTTTCTGCTTAATGTCTTGATGTTTTTGTTGATAGGACTCCCTTTCCTTGCTCACACTGTACCAACACAGGTGATAGTTGTATGGTTATCTTCCCTAGGAACATAGTGTATGAGCCGCGTACTGTGAAAGCATACTCTTACACAGACAAGCATCACATTCTATTCTGTTTGTCCACTTCTCTAGACATTAGCAGGAAATGTGAGCATTGTGATGTTGAGAAACAACTGATAAAAATTTGCATGACCTCATATGAATTATAAATAAAATTATACATTCATTTGGGGACAATAACAAAGTTACATCCTTAAGGAACGAAGCTGGCATAAAGGTCCTTCCGTAGATAAATTCTCATATTCGTTTTCTAAAAGATTGGCATGTTTTCTCACAGGAGTCAAAATTCCTCTCGTAACATATTAATGGCTAGAAAGGGAAACCCGTATCCTACTGTGAAGAGCACTATGGTACATGCTTATCTTCTGTGTCCTGATGCAGATGAGTTGACTGAAATACAGGGACTTTAGAAGAAGAAACGGCCTATTTTGCTATTGCTTTTCGAGATTACAATTTATCTTTGCCTTTAAAACAAATAGTTTATTAAAGTACTTTTGAAGATGTGTTACTTCTCATACAATATTTTTTTTAAGAATGAAGCCACAGTAGCACAATTCTTTGTATGAAATTGAAACACAAATTGAAGTAAACATCACTAAATTACTAACATAGCTATTCTTTGTCATGAAACTAGCAGGTCTGCTTTCTTTTATCAAAAAAAAAACAAAAACAAAAACAAAAACAAAAAACAAACAAACAAAACCCCCAAAATCAACAACAACAATAACAACAAAAAGAGTAAAGATATTTAAGGAACTTAAAAATTTTAAAAGCTGATATCTAAGGTCTAAACTAATTGACTCTTTTCACTTACCATTTAAGAACTAGTATTGAATGCAAGGTAGTATTCATATATAAGGACATGAATTCAACCAACACTGAGAGCTAAAGGGGGAGGGGAGGAAATGTGACTTATTTAAGTATTAAAGTGTAAAACTCATGTTTGCACTAACCCAGAGAAATGAAAGTATCAAATGTAAATGGAAGAGTGAATTAAGTTCCTGCTAACGTATAATCCAAGAAAAGGAAAGAAGCAAATAAAATCGTAGCTAAAGCCTCTCGTCATGGGGGGTAACATTTATTTCTAGATAAACATGCCATGCTCGTTGGATTTGGTTCCAATATCTACTTATGTAGATGGAAAAAGAGAACCAACCAAATGTCCCCCTCCACCACTTCAAGGAATAACCGCTGAGAAGAGGCAATTACAGTAAAATTGCTTACACCTTAAACCCCAGGTGCTCTGGATGGATGGACAATCCCCAACAGTGTGAGTCTGCGCCTCAGAAACTCGGGGGATGGGGCTTGACTTGAAGTGAGTGCTGTGTGCTTTGTAGTAAAGAAAGCAGAAAGTCCTTCAAAGTTGTAAGACAAAAGAACTGGATGAGAACCTCATTCTGATTTCAACAACAAAAGCGCGCACACACACACATACACACACACACACACACACACACACACACACACCTGCGAGTGTGAGCACACGCTCACACACGAAACCCACCTGAAAATCCCACATGCATTTGACAGAGTAAAATAAAGACATAAAGGGACAGGAAGATGTAGGAGGGAAGGAGAATTGCATAAAGGGGTGAGTCATCTGGGTGTGCAGTTTTCTCAGTTGGACTGAGTGTTACATATTCAGAAAGTATCTATTGTATAACTGCTACATGCCAGGGCCTTTGAGGGACTAGACATGATTCAGCACAGAAAGGTTGAGTGTTTAGAGGGAAAGCTGACAGCTAGCTTGTAAGGGAACACTGGGAATGCAGATCCTGTGGCTGGATGACTAGTTTATTCTGTCAACTGG
>NW_022196904.1:151520178-151535824 GCF_008632895.1 Mastomys coucha
GGGGGGGGGGGAAGCAGACTTGCATATTCAATCGTATACTTAAGTAACTCATAGTTCATGACACCGGTGGTTCGGATTGGGAAGAAATGTTTCTCTACCAAGATCAAACCCATCCTTTGACAAGAGGTGTTAGTTGTTGGAGAGGTTTCTATGCAAATATCTGCTAAGGAAATCCCAAACCAGCCATGAGCTGATGTACCTTGCCCTTTAATTGATTTCCACATAGAGAGCACTGCCCAGGGAGTCAGGCAACATACACTTCTGTTGAGGCATTCTCCTTTATCTCCATTACCCTTGATGTGTTATCAGGAAACCTGTGGAGCTCTTGCTCTTTGGGGGATCATTTTTTTTCCTTCCGGTGGAGATGGTAGGGTTTTTACAGGCAGCTCAGCTGGGGGCTTTCATAGCGAGACCACTTACTTAGAATTATAAACTCAGAAACAAAACCTTTCTTGCAGGGCTATAATTCAGCATTTTTTAAACTACCCATCTTCTGTTTAAGATGAGTCAATACAATAGTGTGCTCTTTTAAACGAACACTTTCTTTTGTTTCCCTTCCCTCTTTTGTTTGTCAGTTGTTATGTTTGATACTCTGGGTGATTTACCCAGAGCAAACAGTATCAGATACCTGCAGTTTCTCTCTGCTACCTCAGGGGGTTCAACATCCTCCACTTCAGATCTCAGCACTTCAAAGGCTTCCTCCTGGAGCTGCCTTTACAGCCTAAGCTTAAAAAAAAAAAAAAAAAAAAAAAAAAGGTCCTGCTTGCCTGCTTGCTAGCACACACCTTTTCACCACATTAAAATCTAAGCTTGCACTAAAATAACAACCCTTTCTCCATCACTTGGTGGTGGGTTACGAAGTGGCTGCCATGAATTTAAACTTTTTTTTTTTCAAAGTGCAAAGCACAAGGCAAGAGAAGAAACTATTTAAGTGATCTTTTGGCAGATCTTATACCAGATAGTTTTTTGTGGATAGGATATAGCTCCACCTTATGGCAGGAAGTTATTTAAAGTGGAGACGGGACATGGAAGACATAATGGTAGCATGTATTTGCTTTTCCCCTCCAGAATCTTGCTTTTTTTTTTTTCTTCCATACAGTTGCAACTGCACTTCTACATGCAAAAGAGGTAAATAGACAGCTCTTCCATATGTCTCTGTCGGCGGGAGCTTGTAAAAGTTCTGCTCTCAAGCTAGTGTAAAGAGTGCATGAAACACGGGGGTTTCTTAAGGAGTTTCTGGGGCTACTAAAGAAAAAGGCAGTCATAGATTAGGCTATTTTTGTTAGTAGTGCTGTGTTGTGCTAGATCAAGTTTCCCTCTGATCTTTTCCCAATCTCCTCTCTCCACTTATGTGTTTGCTGGGCCTTACTGGGCCTTCACGGAATGTAGTGGCCACGTTTAGAAATTCCTCCAGGTTGACTTTAGACTTTACAAGACTCCACCTTAGGAAATATCTATCCTTGGGTCCTGCCTAGTTACAGCTATATCCTAGTGGATAAACTCTAATATGGAGCATTCCAATTTACATCACTGAACATACTGGATAGTCTAGAAAAGTGTTAAAATCTCCCCCCAGAAACTTCAGCAACATCTTCATATTTATTCTGAGAGCTCTCGTGAAATTTGGGGAAATAAAAGGGATTCCCTTCTGTTGCCATCTTTTCGATGTATCAGTAATTCTTCCAGGCATGGGAACATATTTATCTGAGTTAAACCCGCAGCTGTCCTCTAAATTGTTCACAACTCAATCTGCCAATATCTCTCAGGAGGCTTTCCCAGGCTTAGCAGCTAATGAGTGTTCCATCTTGTGACAGAACTCCACATTTTCTTTAATTACACAGATTGCCCCAGTCTTTTTTGAAAATCCTGGTATGGTGGTGAGCATTTAGCATCTTTCGCATCCCACTGAATAAAGTTAACTGCTTTGCCAGAAGAATAAAGTTAGATGGAACCTTCTCATCCTATACACACCTTCCCATAGCTGACTAGCATAAGCATTTACGGAAATCCTGCTGGATAGAAGACACTGTGCTGAAAGTTAGACTCTATGTAGAAAAACAAAGAATACCAGTCCTTTCTGTGATGCTAGAAATTGATTCATTCTCCACATATAGTCAGACAACATCCATGGGCCTGGGCTGTAACTTAGGGAAAGGCAGATATAGAAATTACTTCTTTAAGTGCGTACCTGGAACCATCCTGACACAAATGATGCAATATTTTTTTTTGTTGAGAAGAGAAATGGGAGACCTGCAAATGTCCGTGGAAACGTGGCATTGAAGCTGGTGCATGATATCTCTGATAACTTCCCCCCCCCTCGATGTCTTATTTCATATTATCTAGAATTAAATGTAAGGGCTTTCCTCCAAAGATAGGTTTACATGTGATTATATATACATGATCTACTACTGTTTTTGGCTACTAAAGGTAAGTTAGTTATAGCAAGATAGTGATGAGACAGGCTGACTCCATGACAGGCTTCAAATTGCCAGTTCAGGAGATTAGGCCTAAAAACCCAGGTTTCAGGCAGCCAGTCAGAAACTGCCCTGCCATCATAACCTGCCCTATCACCTGGCCTGAAGCAAAGACAATGGGTCAGCAGTTTCCAGCCAGCCCAAATGCCCCAGTAATGGAATGTTCTTAGAGATAGAATAGGACAACGCCCACCCTATCCCAGAATTCCCCTAATGTGCATTAAACCAGGCCTGCAAACTCACTTGATTGTCTCTGTAGTCTGGTAATGAGAGACCCCAGCATGCTGGACTTCAGCAGAGTAAAACTCTCTCTGCGTTTACATACTATTTGAGTTCAGGGTATCATTCTTCAGTGAATCATGGACCCTTACGTTAGGGGGCCCATCCTGGGATTTGCTGGAGAACCCCGGACCCCAATAGTGGAGTGTTTTTCTGATCAGTAAGTCTGGGCACCTGGTTGTCTTTTGTCCATATCTGCGTTTCTGTTTTGGTTTAATTCTATCTTGAGGCAGAGTGGGACAAAGCAGAAGCCTATTTTGTCAACTGGCCAGGGGCAACAGAGGAAGTTCCCACCCCCTACCAGAAGCAGGAGAACTTGCTAGTTCTGGATTCTGAACTGATTGTGGGTCTATGTGCCTCCCATGGGCAGAGAGGAAAACTGTCTGAGACAGCCTTTTGGTTTTGGTTTTGTTTTCTCTGAAATAACCTTCTGTGTTTGTGTGTATTCTGTTTGTACTTTTTGTTCCCTCATACAAATTTTTCTTTGATTTCTAGGATGGAACAGGCACAAAGCACTCCACTGGGCGTGGCCTTGAACTACTTTAAAGACCTTCATCAAGTCACAGAAGTCTCGTTGTTTATCACCGCAAACTAAACATCTTTTGCAGGAATGAATGCCTCGTGTATGGTCTGAGGAGACTTTCCATCTCCCCATCATTTATAGGTGAGGGTTTAGTTTATGAGACTTGGGGCCATCCAGACCAAGTGTTGTGTATTATTATGTGACAATACCTGGTCAAGAAGCCCCCTGTTTGGATGAGAACTTTTCTGTTACAGCCTCGCCACTCCCCACATTTCTTCCCCTAAAAGAGTTTTAGCCTCTATCTCCTGTTAGTCAAAGATGCTGACAAAATAACCATGGGGCAGGAACTTGTTATCACCACTCCCCATGCTATTGAGAGGACCCTCAAGAATCCAACACCAGACTTGTTACACTTTCAGGCTCTACTTTTCAATCCCCCTTACATAAGATATAACCCATCATCTGCCCTAAACCCAGCCACCCTGCTACCTGACCCTCAGACATGCAGCATGATTGCTCTAGAGTTCTGGGGCACATCCAGAATGTCATGCTGGACTTGACTGGCATATCCTGGCCAGATCCAAAATGTATCTACTTCATGGATGGGAACAGCTTCGTTCAGAATGGAATCAGGTATGCAGGGGCGGCAGTAACGGACTTGGACTCTGTTATTAGGGCAACTGCCTTGCCACCTGAAACCACAGCCCAGAGAGCTGAACTAAAGGCTCTAACCCAGGCTTTAAAAATGGCAAAAGGAGCCACAGCTAGCATTTACACTGACTGTTAGCAGATGGGATTATTGACAGCTGAAAGAAAACCCATCAAAAATAAGGTAAGAATATTTGCTTTATTAGATGCATTATGGCTTCCTCTCAAAATGGTCATAATTCATTACCCCAGGCAGCAGAAAGGGACATCAGAAATAGCCAGAGGAAACAGTCTAGCTGATAAAGCTGAAAGGGAGACTACCCAAGCTTCCACTGCCAACATCCTAGTAGCTTTGCTGCCCCCCTCCTTGTGCTCCCAGCCATCCCTGAATATACTGCTGAAGACATCAGGCAAAATGCCAAGGTGTTTACAGAAGAGATGGATGGTTGCCAACCTCTGAAAGCTGTACCATCCTACCTAAGCAACTCATCCGTCAGGCTCATCAAGCTTTACACCTGCTCACAGGCAACTGAAGAAACTGCCATGAGGGGCAAGGTAGAAATATTTGACTTAGGACACTTGGTTGATCAGGTAATGTCAGACTGTACCACATGCCAGGTTGTGAACTCCTCAGGTCCCAATCAAGGAGCCACTAGAGGAACCAGACTCAGGGGTCAATGGCCAGGGGCTAATTGGGAAATGGATTATACAGAAATAAAACCAGGAACATATGGATATAAATATTTGTTAGTTTTTATAAATACTTTTTCAGAATGGGTATCCTATAAAGAAGGAGACTGCCAATGTAGTGGCAAAGAAGGTTCTAGAGGACATATCATAGCCAGGTATGGTTTGCCTACCCTGCCTGGGTCTGACAGTGGACCAGCATTCATTTCTCTGGTAATTCAATCTCTAACACAGGTTCTGGGAACCAACTGGAGATTATATTGTACATACAGACCCCAGAGTACAGGGCAAATAGAAAAGATAAGTTAGACTCTAAAGGAGGCCTTGATCAAATTAATCCCTGAAATTGGCAAGGATTGGACATCTCTTCTATCTTATGCCTTATAGAGGCCTAGGAATACCCCTTATACTTTAGGTCTCCTAAGTCCCTATATGGGAGCCCCGCTCCCATGCTGCCTACCCTCCAATCTGATATCTTAGCTGAATATGACAAACAAAAATTTTTAAAATCCTTGGATGCCCTCCATAGGGTCCAGGAGCAACTCTGGCCTGCCATCTGTCAAGTTTATAAATCTGCTCATCCCTCTAACCCCCATTGCTATGAATCAGCTGACAATGTCTGGATTAAGAGACATAACTACAAAACTCTGGAACCTCACTGGAAAGGACCTCATACCCTGATTGTGATCACACCTATGGCTGCTAAGGTGGATGGAATAAGGATGTGGACACACCACTCCCACATCAAGCCTTCCAGGAGACAGGTGATCTAGCAGTTGAGGTCCCAGCAGAGGAGACATCCAGGACACCCACCACAAGAATGATGAAAAGTAACCCCACAACCTACTGGTCCACTGAAACTGTGACTCCAGTGCTCCTGATCTTGCTTGCTTGTTGCTTATACTCTGCTGCACCGGACACTATCTCCCCTGCTATCTGGGCAGCCCCAGGGGACAATGCAACGACATTGTGATCAATTTCACAATGGCTGGCAAAAAGCCTATTGGACAGCAGGTCCTTAATTCCCCTCACCCGGAGACTTAGCACAGAACCATTGGTTACTGGACAGGGACTCTGCTTTGGAAATAAGGTACCTTAGCCTATCCCCACCTCTGCAATCACACTGTAACCCCAACTGTTGCAGGATATATGCTGCCCCCAGAGAATGCTTGATGAGGTTGTACCTCAGGGCTTACTCCTCGCATTTATGGCCTGGTTGTAAATAGGACTGGGGATTTTTATGTTCTAGTACAGCTTGTACCCAGAGTGACTTAGTACTCTAGGGAAGGTATCTTCAAGCAGCTAGCACCTCCAAACAATTGGGTTAAAAGAGTGGCCATTTCTCCTGTGTAACTAGGTTCTCTCCTTAGCTTAGGGCTGGCTAAAACTGTCAATGTAGAGGCCTCAGCCCTAATATTCCAAGATAATATTTACAATGCCTATGGATGGTGATAGATGCAGATATATAAGAGATGGAAAAGTCCATCACAGCCCGGCAAGATTCCCTATTCTCGCAGGTAGAAGTAGTTTTACAGAAGGCCTAGACTTGTTCCTCCAGCAAAGACTAGGCAGCCTTAGGTGAGGAATGTTTTTTCTATATTTGACAACCCAAGGGTAGTCAAAGAATCCATGGCTTTAGTCGGAAACAGACTACAAGACACTTCCTACTGATCTTAGCTTTGATTTGTGATCCCTACAAAATCAATACTTTAGTTAGGTTTGTTAAGGAACAGATTTATTAAACATTGCAAGGATTTGAGATGGCCCAAAATTGAAGAGGGAAATGATGAGACTGGCTGACTCCATGACCGGCTTCAAATTGGCAGTTCAGGAGATTATGCCTAAAAACTCAGGCTTCAGGCAGCCTGTCAGAAACTGCTCTGCCATCATAACCTGCCCTACCACCTGGCCTGAAGCAAAGACAGTGGGTCAGCAATTTCCAGCCAGCCCACATGCACCTGTAATGGAATGTCCTTAGAAATAGAATCAGGCAAAGTCCACCTACCTCTTGAATCCTCAGCAACAGTTTTCTGCCAGCATGCCCCGGAAATGATTCTGGAATGCCTAGAAATAGAGAAGGCAGAGCCCGCCTATCGTGGAATTCCCCTCATGTGCTTTAAATCAGGCCTGCAAGCTCACTTGATTATCTCTCTATTCTGGTAATGTGAGACCCCAACATTCTAGACAACTACAGAATAAAACACTCTGCCTTTCCATACTATTTGATTCTGGGTATCTTTCTTCAGTGAGCCATGGACCCTTGCAGCAGCACATGACTTTTTTCTAATAAGCTATATAATGTCCAAGAGCTCTTCATTTTTCTATAAATTTCTAGATTATTTATTACCATCTCCTATTCGGCTTCAAATCAAGGTTTCTGGATCTTATCTTGGTCTCTTAAGGTTCTATTCTGTGCTTGTATCCACTCTAAGATATGGAAGTCAGCCCTTTCCCTCATAACATGTCACATTTATTACTACTTTGGAGATGGAAGATGAATTTTTAGGTATAATATTTTGTACTCTGTGTAAAGTTTACCCTAGGGTTATTTAAATGCATATTTCTCTGCCCTCATATCTTGTTTCAATCAGAATAGAGCATTGTAATGCTTATCTTAAGAAACTCCTGTCTCAAGTTTTTGTAAACGGTTCTTACCATTTATTCTCTGCCTTGTCAATAAATGCTGCTCACCCAATGGCTGGGCAGAATAGAGAATAGGGTGGGCCATCCATTAGTGAGAAGAAGGAGAGAAGAGCAGATGCAAGGGGAGGAATTAGAGCCATGAAAAGGGAGTCCAAAACCAGATCAATAATAATATGCAAGTATCATGGGATGGAGCTGAGAGATAGCCAGATTAATACAGAAAGTAAGAAAAGATCACATAATTGCTCAGCTATTGATGTGCAGTTTTAAATAAATCTTGGTTTCTCTGAGCAGTTACTGGAGACTAACTTAAGGTCAAGAAACACAAATTCTGGATTAGTTCACTGTTTCCTTTTTAATAAGAATAGTTCATTAATACGACTTTTGAGAAAGCAAGGGCATAGTAAAAGATGACAATGATAGACAGATAAACAGACAGATTATATGAAGATAGATTCATGGAAAGAGAGACAGGCAAATAGATGATAGAGTCACAGAATTCACAAAATGCATTAAATTAATTATAGAATATTTCATAATTAAGACTTTTTCTGGCTATTTCCAAAACTTAATCCTCTAATTTCCTCCTAAATCACTCAAACTTTCTCATTCTTTCCACAACTTAGCTCATCATCCCAGTCGCTGTCCAATGTGTTAGGTCTCATATAGTCCATATATCCAGAAGTGAGCTGAACCTGGACTATAGAAGGATTTCTGACAGTTAAATAAAAGCCAGCATTATTCTTCTGGAACTTATAAAATCCAATATGCCAAAATGAGTCATTTTTCTCACCTGGAAAACGGGCATGTGGTTACCTGGATCTTTCATAAGCACATCAAAGCGCATACTGACCTCAAGGTTCTCTTAATCCCTATTCACAGATATCTGCTATTCAATTCAAAGTCCTTTCTCGCCTCCTGCCCCACATTTAGCTACTCACCATTTTTTTTAAGATTTATTTATTTATCTCATGTATCTGAATACACTGTTGCTGTCTTCAAACATACCAGAAGAGGGCATCAGATCCATATTATAGATGGTTTTGAGCTACTATATAGTTGCTGGGAATTGATCTCAGTACCTCTGTGAAGAGCAGTCAGTGCTCTTAACTGCTGAGCCATCTCTCCAGCCTTGCTACTCACCATATTCATATCCCCTTCCTCCATATATCTCCACTACTCTCTTGCTTGCTATGCCTTGCTATCTTCACTATTCTCTCTCTGACTCTTGCTATCTCCAATATTCCCTCTTGCTCTCTCATGTCTCCCAGAGATATCCAAGCTGTGTCCTATCTACTTCCCTTCTTTCTCCTCTGGACTCTTCAAGATTTTTCTCTATTTTATTCACAACAGAACAAAATGAAACAAAACAAAACAAAATAGAACAGAACAAAACACCCTTCCCAGTAATGGAATCCTTAATGCAACATGATTCTAGTTAGAGCTTAGAGGAGAGCTAGGTCATGACTTGAAACTCATTAATGGACTAGCTCATTGAAAAGTTCACAATTTGATGGATCATATTTGGTAATACAATATTGGGGTGATGCAGTTAGTTTGCATGAATAAATCTTTGGTAATGCGTCCTTGGAGGTTGTATAGGTTATATTTTATTTCTTCCTCTCTTTTTTCTCTGATTGAAGTTGCATGGAGTGAGGAGCTTTCTATGCCACATTTAGTCTCTGGTCAACAGCAAAGTGGTTACCAACTGACCATTGGTTGAAACCGCTCAATCAAGAGCCCAAACAAATTCCCTCCTTGAATTACTTATTTATCTTGGGATCCTGTCATAGCATCATGAAACTGGCCACTACATAGCCACAGCCCAACTTGCTTTGCATTTACCAGAAAATAAACAAGTTCAGAACACTCTGAAATCTTTCATTCAGCAGACATTTAAGCTACTAGCTTTAGAAAAAAAACATAGTTTAAATAACAAATCTTATTTCATTCAATTATACAGAAAGTATTTACAACTAGTAAGTTGTAGACATTAAAATGTTGGTAAGAAAACAGTAATCTAATGTAATTATGTAGCAATTATTAGGGGAATAACTATTTAAATGGACATAATTAAATGGGCATGTAAACTTTTTATTATAAATTATGTAATAAAGCTGCAATTTTAATTGTGTTCACTGAAAGAATGATTTGCCTGGCTTCAGTAATAGTATAATGCTTTAGTATGAAATTTTATAAAGCACTTTAATTATGCATAGAACATGTTGGCCCTTACAGTGATACATAAACTGAAGTTACTAAAATCTGTGATAATTGGATTTTAAAAATATCAACAGTTTACTTTCATCATCAATGGTTAATTACTCAATAATTTGATTAAATATTGTCTATAATGTGCTATGAGAAGGAATAAAAATGTATAGAGATTATACCTAAATTTTTTTTAGTATAAAAAGTACATTATCTCTCCTCAACACATCTAAACCATCATAAGTATCTCTATTTTAGCCTGCATTATATTGTTTGACCTTTCAAATTAATTCATGTTTTACTACTCAAGTTCAAGTTTGACACTAGTTGTAACATTGCTTTATAATGCTCACTTTCATTGTGTACTAATTATGAATTACATTTGGTACAGATGCAAACTATATCCTATTTTAGTCAAAAATTTATATAGTTTGATTTTTGGTTGTAATCTTTGCATAAAATCTGAGTACTTTTCCTTTTGTATTAAATTCCAAAAGATAGATTGTATTAGCCTTGACAATGATTTGCAAACACTCTGAATATACAGTATGGTGTGTTTAAAATGTGAAAAATTTCTAGCCCAAATTTTTAAAATTCCAATTGAGAGGATAAAAAATAACTTCCAGACTGTAAAAAAAGGATCTAATGCAGCATACTTACTCAGTTTAATTAATATTTTCATCCAACATAATACAAGATGGTGGATTTTATTATTATAGTTTTATAATATATGTTGTACTTTATCCAAATTCACCTCTTCTCGAGTATTACCTGTCTGTATTTTGCCACAATTTCTTGATTTTTTTAGCTCATTTTAAGAGTTCTATTATTCAGCAATCTTCATTGTACTCTGTAACTTATAGGTGGTCTGAGACAATTATTCCCAGTACGGGGAACTCAATATCAAATTTTAGCATTTAAGAGTCCTTCTATGATTATAAATTTTAATACCAATTTGAGTGGACAAAATTAAAAAAATAAGCAAATGTGTAATGAGCATTAGAAAACTAATTGAAATTGAAATCTCAATTTCAAATATTCATTTCTATATCATAACATTGAATGAGTTGCAAGAACTATTTATTTTACATAGTGCCTATCTAAATAAGCAGAAGTGTGGAATAATGTGGATTGTTTTACAAACATCTTATTCTAAGAAAAGTCTTTTAAAGGTACGTTTTAAAGAATGATGTGTGTGTGTGTGTGTGTGTGTGTGTGTGTGTGTGTGTGTGTGTGTGATTTTCTTAGTTTATGCCTAAAAATTTCATGTTGTTTAAAGACAGGGTAATTAATATTCTGTTGTGTAAATATACCACATTTTCTTCATCCATTTTCTATTGAGAGACGTTTATGTTGTTTCCACTTGCTTACTTCTATGAATAAAGGGGTATGAACATAATTCATCAAATGTCTTTCCTGGAGGCTATAGCAGCTTTTAGATACATGTCCCAGAGTCCCTCAGAGATCAAGGAACCTTGTGAAAGGGAAAGTAGAAATGGCAAGATGGTTCAGCAGGTAAGAGCACTGACTGCTCTTCCGAAGATCCTGAGTTCAAATCACAGCAACCACACGATGACTCACAACCCATAATGAGATCTGATACCGTCTTCTGGTGTGTCAGAAGACAGCTACAGTGTACTTATGTATAATAATAAATAAATCTTTGGGCCTGAGCAAGCAGGTAGAGTTGACTGGAGCGAGTGGAGTTGCCCAGAGAGAGCAGAGGTCCTAAAAATTCAATTCCCAACAACCACATGAAGGCTTACACAACCATCTGTACAGCTACAGTGTGCTCACATACATTAAATAAATAAATAAATAAATAAATAAATCTTTAAAAAAATAAAAAGAAAGATGTAAATGCTAGGGGGGATGGGGGATGTAGGACAGTGGACTGTGAGAGGTGGCCTGATCCTCAGTTGAACTAAAGGCTTTGAAGCTCTGGAGACCCTGAAGGGATGGTAGGACAGGCACCAGTGTCCTGTCATGTAGCTGCAGCCCCCCATAGATTTGTGGCCACCAGTCACATAAGGGCAACACCCAAACCTTTCCAGATGTAGATGAGCCACTCCTAACATCTCAAAAAGACCTGTGACCTGTGGTCAAGTAGGCTCAAGACAGAGATCTCTACACTAATGTGCCTAGAGGCCCAGAGGGCATTGCCAATAAGATTCCCTTCCCAGACATTCCTGCAAAAGATATTTAATCTCAGTTCCACCCTGAGAAGTAGGGTATGGTTTTACACACTCACTTCCTATCATGGCAATAGATGGCTTGGAACCAGACTATCTCTTTTCATAGAAATCTACCATGGGGAGCCATGGAGAAACGCTTTGCTTATAGAACCACCATCTAGTCTCCAATAGAAGGTCTCTAATAGAAGGTCTCCCAGCCTCAATGGCCACTAAGGTTGCCACTGTCAAGCCAAGGACAATCCCAGTGGGACCAGCCAGAGCTCACCTCTCCCATTGGTGCCCCTGGAGAACCAGATGGCCCTGGGCCACATAACAGGCTGGCAGATACCCAGAGCTAGCTCCAGCTCTCCAGCAACTCAGACTGCTCTTCCCCATCCCCAAAGTGGTCTCGTGGTGCTTCCCTACAAGAGGACACCAAAAAATAGGCCCTCGGAATCAACTAAGCAAAGTGCCTATGAGCTCACAGAGACTGAAGCAGCAATCACAGAGCCTATATGTATGTGTACCAGATCCTCTGCGTTTATAGTATAACATTCAATTTAGTGTTTTGATGGCATTTCTGAGTACGGAAACAAGTGGATGTCTGACTCGTGTGCCTTCCCTTGGGTCTTTTCTTTCTTTTGATTTGCCTTGTCCAACTTCAATACAATGGTCTTATCTATTTATATTTTATTTTTGTTATATTTTGTTATCTCTTAGAAGCCTATTCTTTTCTAAGAAGATACAGAAAGAGAGTATATCTGGATGGGAGGGGAGGGAGGGAGGAACTAGGAGGAGCAGAGGGAAGGGAAACTGTAATTAGGATATATTATATAAGAAAATAATTTATTTTCAATAAAGGGATAAATAAAGTTTTCTTCTCCAAGATTCAAGGACAACACATGGCTAGGACAACAGCTGGGTATCAGAGAGGAGTCCCAGAGAGGGTCCAATATTCATAGTGGAGCAGAAGCCATAGGCATCAAACCAGACAAATGCTCATTGCGATGAACATTTGCAAGTAAAGATGTATAGACAGAAGGGTATACTGTGTGACACACTGTGACCCACTACAGCTTCCATAGCTTTCAGGTGTTCTTGATAAGCCCTGTGTGAAAAGTTTGCTCTTCAGTCTGTGGTATAGTTGGTAGAGACCTTAGAAGGTGGAAGGAAGTTGGGCTCTTACGACACGATCTTACATGGGAAAATTGGGACCCCACAGCACCTTTGCCTCTCTTTTATATTCTTTGTCTCTTTATTTCTCCCTCTCTGTCCTCTGGCCACCATGAGCTGATGAATTTTATGCTGCCACACACCACTTACTATGATATTTTGCCTCAAGAACCAAAAGCAACTGAGACACCAAGCACGGACTGAAAATTCTGATACAAAATCAGCCCTTGTCCCTTACAAGCTCTTTGCAGTATTTTACATAGCAGAAGAAAGGTATCACTTATGGGGACTATTAGAATAATTATCTAATGCAAGCTTACTGAATACTTTTAGAATTTCTTCTCAAGAGATGGTGGTTATCTATAAATTCCCTCTTCCTACTGTCAGACATTTCGTCTAAGGTCCTTCCTTTTGAGTCCTGAAAGTATCTCACCTCCCCAGGTCTCTAGTGCACTCTGGAGGGTCCCCCTAACCTCCTACTCCTGAGGTTGACTGCTTCCATTCTTTCTGCTGGCCCTCAGGGCTTCAGTCCTTTTCCCTCACCCAATACCTAATCATGATCCTCTCTTCTCCTCCTGTCTCCAGCAGGAAGACAGGGCATCAAATGACGGATGGGGTTGCCATTCCACAGTCAAAACTCTGACCCATAGTTGTTACTGTCTGAAAGAACTGCAGGGATGGAAATGGAAAGGAGCCTGAGGAAAAGAAGGTCTAGGGACAGGCCCAAAAAGTGGAATCTAGCTCAAGGAGAGGTCCCAAGGCCTGACACTATTACTGAGGCTATGGAGCATTCACTAAAAGGAACCTATCATGACTGTCCCCCAAAAGACCCAACAAGCAGCTGAAAGAGTCAGATGTAGATATTTGCACCCAACAAATGAACAGAAGCTGCTGACCTCTGTTGTTGAATTAGGTAAAAGCTGGAAGAAGCTGAGGAGGAGGACCAGCAGTCTCAATTAATGTGGACCCCTGAGATCTCTCAGATGCTGGAACACCAACCAGGCAGCATACACCAGCTGATATAAGGCCCCCAATACATATATAGCAGAGGACTGCTGGGTCTATGTTCAATCACCTAACCCTCAAGAGACTAAAGGCCCCGGGGAGTTTAGAGGTCAGGTGGGGTGTGGAGTGGGGGCTGGGGACATCCTCATGGAGGCAGGGGTGTTGGGAGGAGGAATAGGATGTGGAATAGTGGGAGAGTGGATGGGGGGATGGTGGGGTAAAAAAATCTGGAGTGCATAAAAATATTAATTAATTTTTAAAAAGAGAGATGATCCTTTTCTGTTACTAGTCCATAAATGCCTTCAGTCCAATGCCATTTGAAAGTAGTAAATATGTAATGTTCAATCCCTTAGAAAGTGTCACAATTCTCTCTTACAAAACCAGTGGCTCACAGCTTCCTTTGACTCCAGTTCCAGAGATCTTATGCCCTGTTACAGCATCTGGAGACACCAGGCATGCATATGGTACACATACAATACATACAAGCAAAAACTCATACACATTCAGTACAAATAAATAAATCTGTGAAAGGGGACCCAACTGTTCAGTTATATTTCTTCTGAGCTTTGAGATCGTTATACTCAAATGAATTCAAAATTGAGATTAAACTGTAGTTCTATATGTGAGAAGCCAACAGGTTTCAGATTTCATTCCTGTGGTATGACTCATTATTGAACTACTTTAAATCTCATTGAAGAAAAATCTGCTGAAAGTAGCAGGACTCTTAGAACTTTGATTAACTTTACATCTGCAATTGCTTCTATGGATATATTTTTTAAGCTCTGTGAGTTTAAAATAAGTCTCCATTTATTAATATGCATGTGAAGTCTATATCCATGGAATCATTGCCAGAATCAAGCATGAGAGTAATTCAAATGTGTAAGAGAAAAATTAGTGTTGGACCACTTTTACCTTTATCTAGATATTTTTATATTCCTTTTAAAGGTACTAAACTATTGCCTACTTGAAGAAGTAATGAAGAAAATAATTATCATTCTGTATAACAAGGGCATAGTTGTATTATCATGGACAATAACAGACATTAAAAGAATTATGAACCTGATAGTTATCAATCAAGAAGAGGCAATTAGTGTTAATTATGATAACCCAGATATTTATTATTTCAACAGGCCTATGATTCTCTAATATTCCAGCAGTTACTATTAACTAATTTCATGCAGCAGGAGATTTTGTCTTTTTATATTTCAATATTAATTTATTTTCTAAATTTGTATTATTTATTTACTTACACTCTCGTCATTGCCACCTCTCTTAGTCATCCCCTCCCACTGTTCTTCATCCCATTCCTCCTCCCCCTTGCTTCTGAGAGGGTGTTTTGTCCCCACCAAGCCTCCCTCTTCCCTGAAGCCTCAAGTGTCTGATTAAGAGCATCTTCTCTCACTAAGGCCTGACCAGGCAGACCTCTGCTATATTTGTGCTAGGGGCTTTCAACTGCCTCGTGTATGCTGCTGGTTGGTAACTCAGTCTCTGGAAGCTCCCTGGGGTCTGAGTAAGCTGAGACTGCTGGTCTTCCTATAAGGTTGCTCTCCTCTTCAGCTTCCTCTATCCTTCCCCTAATTCAACCATAGGGGTTCAGTGGCTAAATGTACCTGCTTCTGTATCAGTCAGCTGCTGGTAGGGACTCTCAGGGGACAGCCATGGCAGGCTCCAATCCGTAAGCACGTGATAGCATCAGTGATAGTGTCATGCCTTGGTGCCCTCTCATGAGATGGATCTAAAGTTGGGCCATCCATTGGACCACCTTTCCTTCAGTCTTTTCTCCATTTTTGTCCCTGTAGTTCTTTTTTTTTTTTTTTTTTTTTTTTTTT
>NW_022196904.1:151536760-151539908 GCF_008632895.1 Mastomys coucha
GCTCCTTTGTCAAAGATTAAGTGACCATAGGTGCGTGGGTTCAATTCTGGGTCTTCAATTCGGTTCCTGTAGTTCTTTTAAACAGGAAATTGTGTCAACAGAGTGTGTAGAAACATAATACAAGTTCATCATCTTTACAATTATCTTAGCACCATTTTTACAGTTATCTGAGATGTGTGTTACTATTGGGAATTTTCATTATATTATTATTATTATTATTATTATTATTATTATTATTATTATTATTATTATTATTGGTTTTTTTGAGACAGGGTTTCCCTGTGTAGCCATGCTGTCCTGGAACTCACTTTGTAGACCAGGCTGGCCTCAAACTCAGAAATCCACCTGCCTCTGCCTCCCAAGTGCTGGGATTAAAGGTGTGTGCCACCACTGCCCAGCTTTTATTTTTTTTATGTCTGTGCATGCTTTTGTGCATGCTTGTATGCATGCTTGTGTGTGTGTGTGTGTGTGTGTGTGTGTGTGTGTGTGTGTGTGTGTGCGTGTGTGTACTTTCCATGGCTTTCATGTGAAGGTCAGATGACAGTATGAATGATGCAGTCCTCTGCTTCTCACGTGTGTTCTAGGGTTGTAACTCTCAGGTTGTCAGGCTTGGAATCAAGTACTTCTGTGTATTGAACTTTTATGAATGGCTTTTGTGGAGATTTTCTATCATCTGCTGACAGTTTTCATTAGTATAAGAATTCATACTATCTTTAGTTCCTAAATAGTAGTTTTATTTATCATCAATAATATATATTTAGATTTACATTACCGATTATACTAATTCATACTTCCTGAGCAATAACTGGGTATTAGGCATGTTTGTATGGTTATCTCATTTGCTTCCAAACCAATGTGTTCAGTGTTTGAGAACATGAGAAGAATGGGAGATTGGATTAATCATAATATTTATTTATCACCAAGCCTCAACATTAGCCAACCCATGACTCACTTTTCATCAAGCTGGTATATTAATTACTATTTAAGATTTGACAAGCACCTAACTATCAGAAACATCAATGTACAACTTGTAAGTAATGTAAACTTCTAAATAGGTTTTAAGTGTAATCAAGCTTTAGCTTTTCTTAAGATTTTCTTGACTTTCTTTTATTTAAATTAAAATAAAATATGCTTAGTTACCATACACCTGAAGCTATTTATATCATGAGTATAATATACAGTTAGTGATTTTTGTTAAGTCTAAAAAATATTAAAGATACGTGGAATAGTGGAACTCTCATAAAGTGTGCTTCCTCTAGTGCTTCCCAATCAGTGTCACTCTCCAGAGCACAAACTACGGAAGCAGCTTTAGTCGCAATGGTTTCAATTTGATTATACATAACACTTTAAACCACATTTCCTCTTTGTACATAGTGCATTTCATGCTTATTTTCCCCACATTCTTCTATATATATTCTTTCGAATGTTGAATAGTAACTAATTTATTACAACTATTAGTGTCTGAGTTTACCTCACTCAGGATGATATTTTCCAGTTCCATTCATTTGCCTGCAAAACTCGGGATGTCCTCATTCATAATAGCTGAGTAGTATTCCATTGTGTAAATGAACCACATTTTCTGTATCCATTCTTCTGTCATGGGACATCTGGGTTGTTTCCAGTTTCTGGATATCACAAACAAGGCCACTATGAACATAGTGGAAGATGTGCCGCTGTGGCATGGTGGGGCATTTTTTGGGTCTATTCCCAAGAGTGGTTTGGCCTGGTATTCAGACAGATCTATTTCCAATTTTCTGAGGAACCTCCAGATTGATTTCCAGAGTGGTTGTACAAGTTTGCAATCCCACCAGCAATGGAGGAGTGTTCCACTTTCTCCACATCCTTGCCAACATGTGCTGTCACCTGAGGTTTTGATCTTAGCCATTCTGATTGTATAAGGTGGAATCTCAGGGTTGTTTTGATTTTCATTTCTCTGATCACTAAGGACTTTGAACATTTATTTAGGTGCTTCTAAGCCATTTGAGATTCTTCTATTGTGATTTCTCAGATGATTTCTATACCCCGCTTTTTGATCATGTTGTTTGTTTTTTGTTTGTTTTGTTTTTTTGGTGGTTAGCTTCTTGAGTTCCTTATGTATTTTGTATATGAGTCCTCCATTGGATGTGAGGTTGGTGAAGATTTTTTTCCCAATCTGTAGGTTGCTGATTTGTCTTACTAACTATGTCCTTTGCCTTACAGAAGCTTTCTAGTTTCATGAGGTCCCATTTACCAATTCTTGATCTTAGATCATGTCTTAGTCAGGGTTTCTATTCCTGCACAAATATCATTACCAAGAAGCAAGTTTGGGAGGAAAGAGTTTATTCAACTTACTTCCACATTGCTGTTTATCACCAAAGGAAGTCAAGACTGGAACTCAAGCAGGTCAGGAAGCAGGAGCTGATGCAGAGGCCATGGAGGGAATGTTCCTTACTGGCTTGCTTCCCCTGGTTTGTTCAGCCTGCTCTCTTAACACTTCCAGCCCAGGGATGGCACCACTCACAAGGGGCCCTACCCACTTGATCACTAATTGAGAAAATGTCCCACAGCTGGATCTCATGGAGGCACTTCCCCAACTGAAGCTCCCTTCTCTGTGATAACTCCAGTCTGTGTCAAGTTGGCACACAAAACCAGCCAGTACTGAGCATAAGCCATTGGTGTTCTATTTAAGAAATTTCCCCCTGTGCCAATGAGTTCAAGGCTCTTTTCCACTTTCTCTTTTATTAGATTCAGTGTATCTGGCTTTATACTGAGGTCCTTGATCGTCTTGGACTTGAGCTTTGTGTAAGGTGACAAATATGGGTATATTTTCGTTCTTCTTTATACAAACAGTCAGGTAGACCAGCACCATTTATTGGACATGATTTCTTTTTTTCAATTGTATATTTTTGGCTAATTTATCAAAGATCAAGTGTCAGTAAGTGTGTGGTTTTATTTCTGGGTCTTCAATTCTATTCCATTGATCAATCTGTCTGTCTCTGTATCAATATCATGCAGTTTTTATGACTATTGCTCTGTAGAAAAGCTTGAGGTCAGGGATGGTGATTCCCTGAGACATTCTTTTATTGTTAAGAATTGTTTTTGTCACAAAAGAACAAATACGGTATGCACTCTCTGATAAATGGTTATTAGTGCAGAAGTCTGGAATACA
>NW_022196904.1:151540423-151578454 GCF_008632895.1 Mastomys coucha
AAAAAAAAAAAAAAAGAATTGTTTTTGTTATCCTGGGTTTTTTGACTTTCCAGATGAATTTGAGAATTGCTCTTTCCATGTCTTTGAAGAATTGGGTAAGGGTTTTGATGGGGACTGCAATGAATCTGTAGACTGCTTTTGGTAGGATGGCCATTTTTACTATATTAATTATGCCAATCTATGAGTATTGGAGATCTCTCCATTTTCTGAGATGGTATGTATTCACTAATAAGTGGATATTAGCCAAAAAAAAATGTACAGAATACCCAAGATACAGTCCAAAGAACTCGAAAAGATTAATGAACTGAAACTCCCAAGTTAGGATGCCTCAGTCCCACTTGGGATGGAGAAGAAAGCAATCACAAGGGGAAACGGAGGGAAAAGTGGATGGGGATGCCTGATCTGATATTGAGAGAGGAAAAGGGATTGAAGTCCTGAAGGCCAACAGAAAGAAAGTAATCAGGCAACCTCAGGAGGTAGAAGGTTAAGGGTACCCTCCAGAATTTACTAGAGGTGAGAGACTCTCAGGACTCAAAGGGAGGGACCTTAGATGAAATTCCTGACAGTAGGGGGAGAGAACTGATAGGGCCTACTTCCAACAGAAAGACAAGACATAGGGTGAGGTAGCAGGTTGCCATTTCATAGTCAAAACTCTGACCCATATTTGTTTCTGTCTGAAAGAACTACAGGAATGGAAATAGAGAAGAGCCTGAGGAAAAGAAGGTCCAGAGAGAAACCCAAAGTGGGATCCAGCTCAAGGGGAGGTCCCAAGGCCTGACACTATTACTAAGGCTAGGAAGTGCTCACAAAAAGGGACTTATCATGACTGCCCTCCAAAAGACCCAACAAGCAGCTGATAGAGTCAGATGCAGATATTTGCACCCAACCAATGGACAGAAGTAGCCGACCCCTGTGGTTGAATTAGAGAAAGGCTAGAAGAAGCTGAGGAGGAGGGTGACCAAGTATCAGGACCAGCATTATCAATTAACCTGGACCTCTGAGTTACTGGACCACCAACCTGTCAGCATACACCAGCTGATATGAGGTCCCCAACACCTATACAGTAGTGGACTGCTGGGTCTGGGTTCAGTCAGAGAAAATGCCTCTAACCCTCAAGAGAGTGGAGATCCCCATTCCCAGTTTCCCATCTTCCCCGGAAGCCTCCTATCCCATCCCCCTCCCCCTGATTCTAGAGAAAGTATAATATCCTTATACTGAAAAAAAGATTAACATTTGAAGTTCAATTTCTGCCTTTTGGTCACTGTGTTTAAACCATTTTAAGTCTGATGTGATTATTGATACCTTAAGGTTTAACAAATCATTTCATTAGTATTGTTTTGTTTGATATTTCTGCTTTTTATTTCTTTATTTCCTTTTTATTCCCATTCTTAATGTTTCTTAATTTTTTTTATAATTTCATTCTTACTTTTCACTAACATTTTAGACCACACCTTTTTGAATGTTATTTTTAGTTGCTTTTCAATATATAATACTATGTATCTATAACTCATCACAATTATCCTATGTCCTTATTTTACCTGTTCCAGTAAAGAATAAATACTATGTCCCTAAGTATTTTCTGAACATTTAGAAGATCTATGTAGTAGCTTTGCCTCGACTTCCGATCACAGTTTAGACTACTAAAGGCAAGAAGAAGCACTTAGTACATTGTGCACTTTAGTACCCATGTGTATTTTTTTTTCTAACATTCTTTCTCTCCGTAGGACATTTTTGCAGCATCTCACACTGTGCAATTGGCAGAATTTAGTGTAGCTCATAGTCCCCATGTAGCCCTTCTTTGCCAAACCAGTAAGAGTCTTGCTCCATGAACAGGCAGCAAACATTTGGCTTATGAGTCAGGAGTGTATTACGCAAATATCTTCTGTTTCTCTGGATTTTTTTCCACACTAGTTCTTCCTTTATGTTGGCACATTTTGTGGCTCATATTTCTTTCTGCCAAGAATATTTGTCTTCTCTGTACTATACCATAGTGACAAAAGTTCAGAAAGCTTTGGTGAATGCTGAGTTCACTGTATTTTTGATCTTCACTTCAGGGTTGTGGCTTTGTAATGCTTTCACTGTTCACTGAAAGGTAATCTTCAGTGTTTTAAAGCTTCCTTTTATTGCCCATAGATGAGGAGATAACTAACTCCAACATTTGTTTTTCCTTCACTGTTGAAATCAGAGATCCTTTCTTCAATCATTGAAAGAGATAAATTATATCTTCATATTTATATGGTACTGAGACAAAACACTAGTCTGGAATCTGACTGGTCAGTGAAACTGCATGAACAGAAGTTAGCTCTTTATCATCTCCTCATGTTATTGAGTGTATATTTTTTTAAAATTTTTGATTATGGAAAACAATCTTGATTTTTAATATAGTTGGGCAAAGTCTTATGGATATCATACCTTTCAAATGTTGTATATTGTCTGTGACTTATCTTGCTGCTGTATATAATTTATATAAGTAAAAATATTGAAGCTGCAGCTAAAACCATGTCTTAGCAGTAAAAATTTAAGAAATCTATTACAGAGAACATGAATTTTATCCAAGCAGTCATGTCAGACAAGCTCAGTAACTCTAGTTGTTGAGTGTGTGATGTCGTCTTCTAGAACAATACACACCTGAAGTCTTATCCACATATCCACATACACATGTACATACAAGTAAAAAAATGAACATAGTGAAACAACACATTTCAGTATAATCTCAAATAATATGAAATATCTTGGGATAACTCAAAAAGCAAGGAAAAAATATGCTAAAACTTCAAATCTCTGAAGACAGAAAATTAAAGAATATATCAAAAGATGGAATGATCTCCCATACTCATGAATTGGTAAGATTAACATAGTAAAAACGACCATCCAACAATAAGCATCTATAGATTCAATAGCCATCAAAAATTCAACACAATTCTTCACAGATATTCAAAAGACAATTTTCATCTTCATATGGAAAAGTAAAAAACCAGGATAGATAAAACAATCTTGAACAGTTAAAGAACTGCAGGAATTCTCACGATTCTCAATTTCAAGCTGCACTACAAAACTATATTAATAAAAATAGCATGCTATTGGCATAAAAACAGACATGTTGATCAGTGAAATCAAATTGATATCCCAGACATGGATAAATCCACACACGTATTGCCACAGAGTTTTTGATAAAGAAGCCACAAATAGACAATGGAAAAAGGACATCTTCAGCAAATGGTGCTCATCACACAGGATGTCAGCATGAAGAAAAATGAAAATAGATCCATGCTTGTAACCCTGATCAGAAGTCAACTCAAAATGGATCAAAGACTCCAACCTAAAACAGAATACACTGAACCTGATAGAAAAGAATCTGGAGAATAGTGATGAACTCATTGGTACAGGAAAAGACTTTCTGAACAGAACACCTCTAACACAGTCACTAAAATCAGTAATTAATAAATGGGACTTCCTGAAACTAAAAGATTTCTGTAAGGCAAAGGATCCAGTCATCCGAACAAAAGCAGCAGCCTACAGAATAGGAAAAGATATTTCCAATTCCACATCTGAAAGAAGACTAATATCCAAAATATAAAGCCAACTCCAAAAACTAGATATAAAAAAAAAATCTAACTTAAAAAGGGGTACAAAACTAAACAGAGAATTCTCAATAGAGGAATCTCAAATGTCTGAGCAACACTTAAAAGATCAGCATCCTTAGTGATTAGGGAAATACAAATTGAAAGTACTTTGATATCCCATTTTACACCTATCAGAAGGACTAAGATCAATAACAGAAGCAATATCTCATGTAGGCAAGGATATAGAGCAAGGGAACACTCCTATGTTGCTGGTTGGAGTATAAATTTGTACATCAACTATGGAAATCCGATTCTTTAGGAATGCAGCTATTGACCAACCTCAAGATCCAGTCATCCTTGTCCTAGACACTTTATCCTATCACAAAAAATACTCGCTAAGCCTTTTTTATATCAGCATTATTGATAATAACCAGAACTTGGAAACAAAAGTGTTCCTCAACTGGACAATGGATAAAGAAAATATAATCTATTTGCATGATGGAATATTACTCATGCAATTAAAAATGACATCTTAAAAATTGTAGGCAAATGGATGAAACTAGAAAAAAAATCATCCTGAGTGTGATAACACAGACTCAAAAATATAAAAATGGTATATATATTTCTCTATATGTGACTACTAGCCATTAAATAAATGATAACCAAGCTACAATCTGAGGAGCCAAAGAGGAAAAATATAAAAGAAGGGATTCGGGGTGGGGTACATAGATATCACTGGGAATAGGAAATGGAATATATTTTATTGGCAGACTGGAGTAAAGCAGTGAGAACACGAGGATCATGTGGGGAGGAGGAAGAGAGATTGAGCAAAGAAAGGGAATGCAGGGAGAAACAGAATTGATGGGCACTTAAGGGAGTAGTATGGAAACCTAGTGTGGTGGAACCTTCCTAAAATGGATGAAGGTGTTCCTAGTAAAGTCTCCAAATAATGAGGAAGACAAAGTTCCAACTGGACGTCTCTTGTCAGCAAATGAAACTGGGAGTGAGTTACATGCAATTGAGTTGTAGGCCAAAGGGAAATCCCCAAACAATCCAGCCTATTGCCAAGAGAATAAAATGTTTTACACAAACTGACAGCAGGACCCAATTGCTGAGGAAAACATCCACACATCTCATTGAACTCGAAGATGTTGAGCTAATGCCCACATTGACCCTTCATTCCTATGTTCTAGTGTCATTGGTACAGGAAGGTACTCTGCAGGTCACCAAAAGATCAATATAAATACCTATATTTTAGTTTTAAAAAGCAAAAAAAAATCTTTACATAGTTAAAAACATATTTATAGCCATATATTTTCAATATTTCTTTTGAAAGCTACAGTGTGTTTTGACATATTTTAAAAGAATATCAGTGTAGGAAATATTTAGTCCAAATATTGCCTTTTCTGAGAGTCCAATTAGGCATCACAGATTAATATTTTTGTTGGAAAAAATTCTCAGATAGTGGACACAGATATACAATAGCTGTGTCATTCAGTGGGAATAGTTTTTAGAGCAATAACAGTCCAACAGTGAAATCTGATGATAGGCATGAAGTCCCATCTCCTCCCCTGCCTGAGTCTCTGGCTTCAGTCATAGGGAACAACTTTTTCTTTGGTTATTATATTTATTTACATTTCAAATGTTGTTCCCCTTCCACATTTCTACTCAACAACACCCCCATCTCATCCTCTCACCCCTGCCTCTATGAAGGTGCACCTCCACCCACCCACACACTCCCACCTCACTGCACTAGCATCCTCCTACACTGGGGCATCAAGCCTTCACAGAACCAAGGGCCTCCCCTCCCACTGATGCCTAGTAAGACAATCCTCTGCTACATATCCAGTTGGTGCCATGGGTCACTCCATGGTTGGTGGTTTACTCCCTGGAAGCTCGGGAGGTGGAGGGTGATTAGTTGATATTGTTTTTCCTATGGCATTGCAAACCCCTTCATTTCCTTCAGTCCTTCCCCTAACTCTTCCATTGGGGTCCCTATGCTTAGTCTGAGGGTTGACTGTGTGCATCCGCATCTGTATTGGTCAGGCTCTGGCAGAGCCTCTCAGGGAAGAGCTATATCAGGCTCCTATCACAAAGCACTTCTTGGCATCAGCAATAGTGTCTGGGTTTGGCCTCTGGTCTGAAAATGGGATGGATCCCTAAGTGGGATGGTCTCTGAATGACCTTTCCTTCAGTTTCTGCTCCACTCTTGTCCCTCTATGTTCTTTAGACAGGAACAATTCTGGGTTAAAATTTTGAGATGGTTGGATGCCCCCATCCCCCGACTGGGAGCATGCCTATCCATTGGATAAGGTCTCTACAGATTCTGTCTCTCCTTTGTTGGGATATTTTGGCTAATGTCATCCACATTGGGTCTTATTTTTGTTCCCTTTTTAAATTTTAATTTATTTTTTACTTACTCACTTTACATCCTCTCTCTGCCCCCTTCTGGTCATGCCCTCCCACAATCTATCCCCTTCTCTTCTGAGGATGTGTTCCCTTGGTATGCCCCACTCTGGCACTTCAAATCTCTGTGGGACCAGGAGTATCTTCTTGCACTGAAGCCAGACAAGGCAGCTCAGATAGAAGAACATATCCCATGCATAGGCAAGAGTTTTTGGGATAGTCCTATTCTAGTTATTCAGAACCCACATGAAGACCAAGTTGCACATCAGCTACATATGTGCAGGGAGACCTAGGTTCAGCCAGTGTATGTTCTTTGATTGGTGGTTTGACTCTGAGAGCTCCAAGATTCCAGGTTAGTTGTCTTTGTTGGTCTCCCTGTGGAGAAAGAACTGCTTCTATGTGACAGTGCACAATTGTGAGGTTCTCACTCACAATGTTTTAATCACATCGCCATGCTAGAATGAATCTATTCCCTTTAGAAAATATGAAATAGTGTCACAAAGATACCTAAGGAAAATGAAATGGGGATGGAAAAGAGAAAGAGAAAAGGAGATTGGGAAAAATCCATGAATTCAAAAATGGTGTGGGGAAGACTGAAACAAGTCAATGGGGTAATAGTCACATATGCTCTGAGTGGACGTTTTTCTGTCATTAGGTTCAAGCTGCAATATCATACCAAAGGATTATTGAGACAGAGTAGAAGGAATTGACATCCAAGAAACATTAGATCAAATTCTGATTTGAGAAATTAGATGTTTCTGTTCTGTTAAATATTTTAATTCTCTTTCCAACTTTCTAAAGGTGAGTAAATAAGAGCAACTCCATCTCACATGGATACTATCAATATCCAATGACAGCAACTCTATCTCACATGGTTACTATCAATATCCAATGACAGCAACTCTAACTCACATGGATACTATGAATATCCAATGACAGCAACTCTAACTCATATGAATCAAATGACAATGATTGAATCACATACAGATTTTATAGACAATCCATGAACTAAAATAAGATATTTTTATTCAATAACAACCAATTTCACAAAAGAAATTTGTTTAAAATTATAATTAAGGGGTGTTTTTTAAAGAAAATGTTTTTTCTTCTGTTTTAGCAAAATGATTTGCAATAAAATGTCAGCTTTCATTAGAACAGACAATCTACATAGTTGGAGAAAAAAAAACAGCATGGTTCAAACAAGGATTAGAATTTACAAAAAAGAATGAAGAAATTAAACTGCCACTCAGCACATGGATACATGACTGAATAAACTTGTCCCCAAAATAAATCGCAAATGGACCTAGGAAGGTAATCAGTAAACCTGAATATGATCCTCAGAACGCACAATTTTACAAGCTACGTGCTTGTTATCTCTTTGGGGGTAAATTCAAAATAGACAGACCCTGGGGGCCAGCCAGCCAGCCTGTTTGGTTTACAGGAGTTCTAGTCAGGCCAGTGGGGGAAAATAAACCCGTCTCAAGAAAACAAAACATGGATAGTGCCTGAGGAACATCCAGTTGTCTTTTGGCCTCCTAACACTTGTTTACACAGACACATATGCAACTGAGTTAATGTCTATAAGCACACATTTCAAAAAGGAAGGGGGACAGCATTGGTGATATAAATAAATAAATAAATAAATTTAATTGATAAAAAAGTAAGTCTAACTTGAAGTTGAAACATGTTAAGAGTGACAAATTGATAAATTTTCTTATGAGCTCTTGGGTAAAAATTTATGTCAAAATTTGGTTAATTGAATAGTTTTTCTTCCTCCCATACATCTCTTCCTTTTTTTTTTCCCTTTTGTCTCTAAGTCCTCCTATTGACTTTCCCTAGAATGCATTCTGGTCCAGTAAAATAGTAACTGAAATTTTAGAAAACACTCTACCCTTCAAATAAAAGACTTTGGCTCCTGAAAGTCCCTCAGCAGAAACCTTCATATTTACCAGCAGCTTCTCAGAGTTATTTAATATGATTGGTTGGTTACAGTTTCTTATGACAGAAAACTTGGTCAGGGCTAGACCTTTAGGCTTCCCAGCAAGTTCCCATCCCTTCAGCGCCTCATGTAGGCAAGTGTTCCCTTGTTCACAGTCCTTCTTCACAATGCAGCTAATTTCTGACGACATAGAGTGACATTTTACCAATCTCAATAACACCAGGTGAGTGCCTCCTGTTGATAGGAGCACTGTGTTTTAATGAACAAATAAATGGCTTATCTACCCTTCTTGGCAAAAAAACCCCAGCTACTGAAGCGAAGCAACAGTTCTCCCTGTTACTTGGACTAATTGACTCTTTGGATGAATTTAAATCACATATATCCCCAGTGGAATGTATGTTTGCCAGTAATCAATAGCTCAACAAGATCCACATGGCAGGTAATTAAGTAGAAAGTAATTAATACCCATCAAAGGTTTTATTAGCAGTTTGCCATTCCTTCACTCAAATTCCACTGTACTGTAAATAAGGTACAAAGAAGTAAGAGGTGAAGGCAGGTGGAAACTAGCTTTGTTTTATAGAAAACCAGATCATTATAATCTTTTTCTCCTGGGCTAATCTCAATTCAGAGGATAATAATAGGTACTCTTCAAATTATCCTCTCCTTGTTGGTTTTTTGTTTGTTTGTTTCATTTTTGCAAGTATTTGATTAAAATTATAATCTCGATAAGTATACCATTAGAGAAAAACTATTTCATTCTGATATTTCAAAGAAAAGGAAAAGCTGAGATATGTTCGAGAGGTATGTGTTTTGAAGGTGAATAGTGGTCACCAGCTGACCAGACTGAAAGATGTTTGGGGAGTTAGTAGAGCACACTTCTAGGTGTGCCTGGAAGGGTGTTTCCAGAAAGAATCTTCATGGAGCTGAGGAACTAAGGAGGGAAGACCTGTCCTGCAGGTAGATAGGAGAATCCAGGAGATCAGGAGCCCTTGGATACTCTATACAACAAAAGGAGAAGAAAACCACTTGTGGTGATACAGGCCTGTATCCCCAGAACATGGGAATCTGAAACAGGAGCATCCTGTGTCTCAAGCTGTCTGTGCTGCTCCAAGCAAATAACACAGCAGGAAGCTCATATGTTCCCAATATACAATGTCAGCTTTCTCTAGCTGTGTTTCTTGTTGAACTTCTTGAATACTAGATTTCCAAGTCTTTAGACAGAATGAGTACCTGGACCTATGACTTTTCACGGAGCTTCCAAGCCCTTAAACTTAGATTTGTCCAGGTCGCTGGGTTTCTTATTTTGAGGTTTTTGGCTGTTAGGATTGAGTATCTCCTAGTTTCTCAGGTTCACTAGCCTAGCTTTGAATATTGTGTTCCTACCCAGCCTCTAATAGTTTTACTCCAATTCAATAATGTCCTCTAATAATTGTACAACAGAGTATCCTAAAAATATGTTGAAAAATACTGAGCACTAAATGTTTCTCTAGTCATTCTACTTAAAAGAGAAGCCAAATAGAGGTCTCCCTAAGATCATCTAGGTGACTTTTAATACATCTTTGCTGCTACCTTGGCCTCGTTATTTTATTTTCATTAGTGAAATACATCATAACTGCCTAAAGTGAGTGTGTTTTGAGGTTTTGTTGTGTTTGTGAATTTTTGCACAGTGTCCCTCATGAATGGGTGGCCTATTCCAGTGGGCTGAGTAATAAAATTATCTCCTTAATTATCTTCAATAAGATATGTATATGCACTCACAGTTTTCTTCATATTCTAAAAAATCATTCCAAATATTTTTTTATCTACTTCCACTGCCCTTGAAGTTTCTCCCAATAATTAGATTTCATTCTTTTTTAAGGAATGGATTATGTTTTCTTTTTTTCTTTCCTTATTATATATTTTCTTTCTTTACATGTCATATATCTCTTTTCCCAGTTTCCCCTCTGAAAAAAAAGAAAAACCAACCAAAAAAAAAACCTGTTCCCTTCCCACTCCCCCCACTCACCAACCTACCCTCTCCCCCTTCCTGGCCCTGGAATTCCCTACAGTGGGATGTAGAAACTTCTTATAGATTTAATTCTTAATTTTTCCTATTAATTTTTTTTCACTTTACATTTTTAATCACAGTTCCCCTCTCCTTCCAGTCCCTCTCTCCTCTTCATTTCTGAGAACGATGAGGTCCCCTCTGAAAATCAACCCACCCTTACACCTCAAGTCATTGCTGGAATAAATACACCCTCTACCCATGAGACTGGCCAAGACTTCTCAGTTATGGAGATAAGATCCACAAGCAGGTAACAGAGTTAGAGTAATTCTAACTGTTGGGGACATTAAGACCAAGCTGCACATCTGCTACATATGTTCCAAGGGCCTAGGTCCGGTCCTTGTATATTCTTTGGTGGGTTTTTCCGTCTCTGGGAACTTCTAAGAGTCCTGTTTAGTTGAATATTTTAGTCTTCTTGTGGAGTATCTATCCCCTCTGAGTTCCTCAATCCTTTCCCCAACTTTTCCACAAGACTTGCCAAGCTCTGTCTAATGTGGGTCTCTACATCAGTTTTGGTCAGTTGCTGGGTGGAGCCCCTCAGAGGACAGTTATGTTAGACTCTTTTCTGCAAGCCGAACAGAGTATCATTAATAGTGTCAGGGATTGGTTCATGCCCATGGGATGTATTTCAAGTTGGGCCAGATATTGGTAGGTCATTTCCTCAGTCTCTATGCCATTTCTGTTCCTGCATTTCTTGGAAGCAAGATAAATTTGGGGTTGAAGGTTTTGTGGATGGGTTGAGGTCCTTATCACTCTATTACTAGTCCTTTCTGACCACAGACAATGACCACTTAGAAATTCTAGCCAAAGTAATAAGACAACTAAAGGAGTATAGATAGATATGAATTGGAAAAAAAGTCAAAGTGTGACTATTCTCAATGATATAATATGACAGTATATATAAGTGCTGCCAAAAAATTCTACCAGAGAACTCCTACAGCTGATAAACACCTTCAGCAAACTGCTTAAATTCAATATTAGCTCAAAAAAATCAGTAGCCCTCCTTCATGAAAATGATAAGAGGGCTGAGCAAGAAACTAGGGGAAAATACCCTTCACAATAGCCACAAATAATATAAACTGTATTGGTGGTGTAGCTCTAACTAAGCAAGTGAAAGATCTGTATGACATGAACTTCAAGTATGTGAGGAAAGAAATTGAGAAAGATATCAGAAAATTGAAAGCTCTCTTGCTCATTGATCCGTAAGATCCATATAGTAAAAATGGCCACCTTATCAAAAGCAATCTATGGATTTGATGCAATTCCTTTTAAAATTCCAACACAATTATTTACAGACCTTGAGAGAACAATTCTCAACTTCATATTGAGAAACAAAATACCAAGGATATCTAAAACAATCCTGTAAAATAAAAGAACTTCTGGAGGAACCACCATCTCTGATCTCAAGCTGTCCTACAGAGCAATTATAATAAAAACTGCATGGTATTGGTATAGAATGAGAAAGACTGAACAATAGAATTGAATTGAAGACCCTGAAATAAACCCATATATCCATGGACACTTGTTTTTTGATAAAGAAGCCAAAACCACAGGATGGAAGAAAAAAAGTATCAACAACAAACAGTACTGGTCTAACTAGATATCTGCATGTAGAAGAATGCAAATACATCCATATTTACCACGTTGCATAAAACTCAAGTCCAAGTGAATCAAAGGCTTTGATCTAAAACCAGATATACTACATCTAATAGAAGAGAAAATGGGGAATAGCTTTGAGCACGTTGCTACAGGAGACAAGTTCCTAAACAGAACAATAATGGCTCAGAATCTAAGATTAACTGTTGATAAATGGAACCTCAGGCAACTGAAAAGCTTCTGTAAAGCAAAGGAAAGTGTCAATAGCACAAAATGGCAGTCAACAAATTTGGGAAAAATCTTCATTCTTAATTTTTAAAGCTATATGAAATTTAATGTTTCCTGTGTATCCTAATATATTTCCCTTTCAGTGTGTGTTCACTTGGCTTTCAACATTTGCTACTGTAGAATATGTTTTTGAATGTCTTAGAAAGAATACCACATCACTTTAAACTTTTATGCCTTAAATACATAAAATATTTTTAGGTGTTCTCTCCCTGTTTAAAAAAAGTAATACTTCACATTCTGATTGGAGTCCCTTCAATATATCCCCATTAACCATCAAATGTGTTTCCTTTATCTGTTTCATATCCATGTTCACATGATTTTACTCTACTTTTCTGGTTTAAAATATCTTTTTGTATATAGGGGAGTCTTAGTTGGGAAGAGAAAAGCCTTAAATGTCTTTACTCTTATTCCATAAACTTTCTAAGAGACACCAACTCTTAAATAGAATGTATCAAATATTAATTTACACTTAGAACATTTTAACTTAAACACTATATTTTACCTAGTAATCCACAAATTTTGTTCTATGATTTTGTCCTAATCCTAATCAAAACTCTACATTAAGAAGGAGACCTTAAATACTTACTCGTTCTTGATCGCCATCTCCTTTCTGAAAACTGAGCGGACTCTAAAGTGGGTTTGTAGACCCTTGCTGCAGTAGTCTTCAGGCAGAGTCCTCAAGAAAAACTCCAAATCTCCACCTGGGGTAAGTTCGAGTAAATCACATTTAGATTAAAAAAAAAGTGGGAATTGATTCTGTTTTAAGGGAAAAAATGATTCAATACATGAGCTATTGTGTGGTGTGAGTAGCTAGAAAGGTCTTGAAACATTGTATTTTGACATTAATATGTTTCTAAGAATCTTGTCAATATTCAGAGATAAGTATTGCATTCAAGTGCAAAACATAACAGATAGCTATTTCTCTCAGTTATATTAATGGGTACCTATACACAGAGAATGTCACAGAGACATAGAGAGAAAGCTGATATAATTTTAATATCACACACACACATTTACACACATACTTCAAGATTCTCAGGTATAGTTCCTATTCAGTCTGCAAGGGGAGTCTGCAGAGGGGATTTTGTTATAACTGAAATACAAAAGTACTATCGCGAAAAGTAGAAAGAAGGAAACAGGGAACCTCAGGAGGTAGGATGTTGTGGGAACTCTCCAGAATGTACCAGAGGCCTGGGAGGTGAGATATTCTCAGGACTCAACGGGAGAGACCCTAGATGAAATGCCCTACAGTGGGTAGAGGGAACTTGTAGAGCCTACTTCCAGCACAAAGACGTCAAGTGAGGGATGGGATTGTCATCCCACAGTCAAAAGTCTGACCTATAATTATTCCTGTCCGAAAGAACTGCAGGGATGGAAATGGAGAAGAACCTGAGGAAAAGAAGGTCCAGTGACAAGCCCAAAGTGGGATCCAGCAAAAAGGGAGACCCCAAGGCCTGACACTATTACTGAGGCTATGGAGCGCTCACAAAAAGAGACCTATCGTGACTGCCACCCAAAAGACCCACCAAGCAACTGAAAGACCCAGATGCAGATATTTGCACTCAACCAATGAACAGAAGCTGCTAACCCCTGTGGTTGAATTAGAGAAAAACTGGAAGAGGCAGAAGAGGGTGACCCAGTATCAGGACCAGCAGTCTCAACTAACCTGGATCCCTGAGATCTCTCAGACACTGTATCATCAACCAGGCAGCATACACCAGCTGATATGAGGACCCCAACAGATACTCCCAACTACCAGATCTGGGTTCAGTAAGAGAAGATGCACCTAACCCTCAAAGACTGGAGGCTCCATGGAGTTCAGAGGTCTGGTGGGCTGGATGGTGGGAAGAGGGACATCCTCATGAAGACAGCAGGGTGGGGAAGAGGTATGGGATGTGGAACAACAGTCATCAGAGGGTAGACCAGGAGGGGAGTAAAATCTGGAGTGTTACAAAAAAGAAAAAAGAAATACTACTACTAATAAAATAATACTCACTTCTCTGAAAATATTTCTCATTCATTTCTCATCTCCAAATATCCAGGCAGAATCTGTGATTTTTCTTAGGCAAAGGCTGTGACCAGGCTGAGGATGAAGTTGTGTTGGATCTGCATCCAAATTTGTTCTTAGCAGAGGAGGCAATTTGAAAAAGGAGTAGGGTACCTACCAATCATGGTGGGAGGAAGTTCAGCTGAAACTCAGGTTTCAAGAACATGTACAAATGGAACCCAAAGAGCAAGCATTTCAAGTTAACGATGTGAACTTCTATGCATAAGTCATTTAGAAATAAAGAAGCAGCGTGGCCAGGAGGGATGTCACATACCATGGTGAAATGACTGATTCAAGTGGATTGATCATAGTCATGTCTAGTTCAGTGACTACTTTTTTACACAAAGATTACTCTATATCTGGGTTCATTAATTTCCTAAATATTTCAGAAAATCTATCATTGACCCTATCTTTCAAATAAGAAAATGTAGATTGGACAGGTGCTCCTAGTTTCCCTGTGCTCATAGATCAAGTGTGTAACAGACTTTATATTCACATTGAACCCTTAAGCTACTAAGTCTGGCTCTAAGAGAAGTGAATACCATAAGATGTAGTTTCACAATTAACTAATCTAAGGTTTGAAAGTAATTGCGGTCTGTGCACATGTGCCACCATCAGAATTTGGAAAGATAAAAAGGATGCCTGCTGCCCTCACTTGCTAATTGGGAGCAATTACAGTGCAAAGAGTGGACTCCACTGGGTGACTAGTACTCCAAGCTGCATGGCACTAAGAGGGCTGTGATTGCTAATACCTCAGCACAGGTGCCATTTAATAATTACACTGCCAGCAATTCTGTAATGAGCACTTACTTTTCTCCCTCCAATCAATACAAATGCCTATCAATGCAAAACAGCTATGTAGCTTTACAATCTAGAGAGTAAAATGCAATCCCAAGCTGACAAGAGTACCTGGGATATATTTAAGCACGTTGCTTATTTTCAAAATGCATTACTGGTGTTACTTAACATGCATAGAGGGTGGCCTGCATGTGGGGATAATTAGAGTATTGGACACCTCAAATGGAACACAGAAGTGCCCTGCTGTACTGATAATGAAAGGTGCGATCAGAGGTAAATCACAGCCAATTAAGACATAAAAAAGAGACATTATTAATGCTTAATTCTGACTGTGTCAATAATCTCTTATTCGCTTTCCTGTGTTGCTGATAACACTATTGCCTTGACCTTACTTCAAAATTAATACTCTCTATTATATGATACTATCTTTAACATTGCCTGGTGGAAATGTGCAGTTGTGTGAGTGTGTGTGTGTGTGTTTGTATATGCAAGCATGTACACATGTGCATGCCTTCATGCATACATGCATGTAGCTATAGTCTTTGTAATTTGCACTTTAGTTTTCACTTGGCACACAGTGACTTTTAAAAATGTAAATCTTCATCAAAGAAACAAGAAAAAAATTTCACTATACTGAAAACTGTTTAAGACAACCTAATTCTGATTTTCATGAACTATATAGATTCCTGTGAACTGGGTCTTCCTTTGATATATATATATGTGTATATATATATATATATATATATATATGATATATATCCTTTGTATCCTTCCTTTGGTATATATATACATATATATATATATATATATATATATATATATATATATGGAGAGAGTTATATTTATGTAATTCTATAGTATAAGACTATGCCTAAGTTTAATGTAAGTTGATTAAAATCACTACAGCATTTCTCCTTAATAGTACTCTGTAGTAGTGCTAAAGTAGTATGGGTGCCTGGCCACTGTCCCTCTTCTCTGACTGCTATTCTGGAACCTTCAGTCAAACCCCAAAATCTCTGTGCTAGACACAGGAGTCCAGATCTAGGACCTTTTTGATAACTTTTTGGGAAGACAGCCTTTTAAACTCGAGTCAACTTTTGTTAATTCTAGGAATGTCTTTCTACTTATATAGCTTGTCTTTGTGGTCTTATGAACCTTAATATTTGATCAATCCATTGGTTAGTTAGTTTAGTTTTGCTTTGGTGTAAAAAAATCACATAAAGAAGTTTAGAGACAATAAAAGTCTTCTTGATTAGAATCCAAAGTAAAAATGGATTTGTCATTAAGGTTTACCATAACATTTATTTTTTTGGCCAGGCAACAGGGGCTTTGTATACTGAACAATGTAACATGAGGGACAGATGTGTGAAAATATAAAGAACGCATTCAGTTCAAGAAGACATAACACATTTAGTAGACAACAACCTTGTTTTTCTTTTAACAAAAAATAATTCCTTGACCATGGTGACTCATGAGACATACAAATCCCGAAAGAGCAAAGTCCTCTAGGATTCTCTGACACATGCTCTAAGAGAAAAGAGAGATGTGTTTTTCCAGTAATAATTTTACCACAACTGTTAAATTTTTCACTGTCAAGGTGGCAAACACAGAAAATCTGAACAGCCTATTGTTTATCTTTGCTAAGATAGCCTGCCTATCCAGTAACCTGATTTTTTTTCTCTCTGAAAAAAATTGCTATATATAGATGAGCAGCTGATCGTAAAGAAAGGACAGTTTTGAGTGGCCTTAAAAGACCTTACTAAGCTTGTGTCTCTTTGAGGACAGTGTCAAATAGTCTTCTATTTGGCTTTGGTATTTACTCTCTTAAATACTCATCACCAACAAAATAAAATGACTGTAGGGGGAGACAAAATAGCTCCAAAGGAATGCCTACACCTTTAGGAAGCTGAAAACATTGTTCAGGGCCTGATAAATACAGTGAACTGTTAACTGGACAATTTAATGTTCCCCTTAACACCTTAGCAAAAGTTTGTATTCATTCTAAATACATAAAAATAGTAAGAATAAAACAGTTCAAAGTGTTCAACATATGACAAATTTATAAACTGCTACATCAATGGCAGTGTTACATTTTGATAGAACTTAGAATTTTCACATTTACCATTTCTAGTCTGTTCTTTTGTGGTTCTAGTAAATACTCACTTATATCTTTTATACTGTTCAGGGATGATTGATCATGGTTGTCAATCTGACTGAATTAAGATGGCCTAGACTGCTGAGATGTATTTTTATATCCCTGCAGGGATATTTTCCAAGAGGATTGGCACATGAAGCAGTATGATGGTGATGAGATAGCCCTACCTTGAATGTAAGAAACACTATAGAAGGTAGTACCAGGATGGAAGGCAGTGTGAAGCAGGTAGTACATGCATACATGTGCGGGTCCATGTATTGCAAGGCACATGCATGGCTGTTGCCATTATTCTGTGATATCAGAGTCCATTGAGGAAATAACAGATTGCTTGAGAAGTACATGTCCTTCAGCAATGGACTGTAACCCTTCAAACTTTCTTCTTCTGTGATTAGAAACCTACTAAATTATACCTCTCAACTATACAGATAACAACCATTGAATTGTCAAGTTACTTTTGTGAAATCCAATCCAATAAATTCCTTTATAAGATACTTTAAGTAACTATTATCAGGATGTTAGTAGACAGGATGTTAGTAATAGACTGCTTCCTCATAATCACCATCCTAATAAAATTGAGGAATAGAACTGCAGAACTCCAAATACTAGGTAGAGGAATGCAACCTGAAAATACTATACTCTGCAGATCTCTGTTGGTTGTTTTTAAATCAATCTCATGCTTGCATACATGTATTTTTGATCAAAGCTGAACCCCATTCCTCCCTGTTGATTCCTTCTCTAACCAACTCACTTTTATCCCCAAACTTCATGATTTTTTTTTCTTTTAAACCCACTGAATCCACTAAGTGCTACCTGCATGTACAGGTATAAAGATAAAAAACTTAGTGGATAGTTTACTATTTTTCACATGTAGTATAAGAATAGTATTAGATTCCTGTTTAGAGCCTTTGACCTAGCCAGACACTTTTTTACTTGCTCAGTTAATGGTAGTAGTTATGAGATCTGTATTATGGAATGGGATTTGAATCCAATCACCAAATAGTTGGCTACTTGTTTTAGCTTGCTTTTTTTTTGTGTCTGTAATAAACCCAACCCTCTCAGTTAATGTTTCCGTTGCTGTGAAAAAGCTCCATGATTAAAAGAACCTTGAAAAACAGTGTTTATTTCTATTACATTTGCTGATCACGGCCATCATTGAAGGAAGTCAGACCAAGAACTCAAGGTATAATCGAAAGCACAGGTCATGAAAGAATGCTATTTATTTTTTGACTTTCTGTGTCTTACTTATATAGCTGTCTTATACAACCCAGGACCACCTCTCCTGGGGCCCTTGGTGTGAGCTAAGCCATAAAATATAAATCCTTAATCAAGAATGTACCCCCAAAGACATGCCCAGAAGGCAATATAATAGATTTAATTTGTAAATGGAAAACCCCCTCATCTGAGGTTACTCTAGTGTGTATGAGTGGATTTCATAAAAGTTAATGAGCATATTCTTCTAACATTTCTACCACTAGTGCAGAACTGAGCCTATATTGCCAGGTCAATCATGATTACAGCTTACATGGTTCAAGAGGGGTGAGACTATTGATTACTCTTCTGTCCTAGCAACCTCACAGAAGCTTGCATCATTCTAAAAGCCTACATGTAGAGTTGAGGCTTTCAGCTCGGTGTCATCCTGATTTCTCTGTGTCTATGAGTCAAATACATAGTATATTCAACTATGAAGTCCTAGGTTGGGATACTTCATGGTAACCGAGAGCAATAGACTGTAATGTTTGAGATGAGATAAAAATCAATAGGAACTCACCAACTAAAAGCTCAAAAAGAAGTAACTCATTACTGGCCCTAAACTTTTATTTGATAATAAACTTTGTTTAGTATAGGCATTAGCAAAACATTATAAGACAACTCCATTTAACTCCTTATGTATAAATCTATGTAACTTTTTAAACATTTAGGAACTTCTTACAGTAGCACATTTATATATAGCATTTTCAGAGGTCTTTATTGTCAGTTATCATTTCCCATATTCATCGCTCTACCTTGTCCTCCATTGTCCCACCTCAGTTGACCCTTCCTGAACTGTAATCCCCATTTCCACCTTCATACCAACTGCATTCTACCCCCCTTCCCTTGAGTTCATCTCCTGGTAGCCTCTTGCTAGTTTTCTGACTTCCATAGACACTCCAATTTAAAAATATATCTGTGTTCAAAGCTATCATTCATATATGAGAGAGAATATTTGGCATTTGTTTTTCTTGGTTTGGGTTAGCTCACTTGGATTGAATATTTCATACAGCTACTTGTTTGCTGGGTAGCTTTCATGTCACCTTGAAACTGGCCTATTTCACCTGGGAAGAAGAACCCTAAACTGAAAAAATACCCTCATCAGATTGCCTAAAGGCGAGTCTATATGCCACTCCTTGATTAATGATTGATGATTGATATGAGTTGCTGCTTGCAGAATTTTTGTAATAAAAAATGTTATTTAATCTTTCAAGGTTAAATCTTTTTACTTGCACAGAGAAAAGCATCTTTTCAGTAACAATTTTAAGTGAAAAAGTTAGTAAGTATCAATTGTAGATTATTATTTTCTTTAACTTTATTTGGCATAAAATACCGCATTTCAGGAATACACCACTTGCAATAGCCTCTACAAATTTTAACACAGGAGAGATTAAGTGTTCTTAACATATTAGGAAAATTTGAAAGTTTTAAAAAAAAAAAAACACTTTAAGGAAGTAGGTACATCCTTATATATGCTGATATATGTACAAATTAGTGCAAATCTTTTAAAAGCCGTTTGGCAATGAGAAGGAGAATGTTGACGGTAGAGAATAAAAAAAGGAAAATCTTTTTTTCTTGGAATGAACACAGGAATAAAAAGGCAATTAAAAAAAAAGAGACAGTGTGGTAGTTTGAATCAGAATGGCCCTCATAGTCTAATATATTTGAATGGTTGGTCATCTGGGAGTATCAATATTTGAGAAGGATTAGGAAGTGTGGCTTTGCTGGAGGAAGTATATCACTAGGGATGGACTTTGAGGTTTCAAAAGCCCAAGCTGCCCTCTCTGCTAGGACATACTGCTAGCTAATCTTCTCCCCTGAAAACACTATATCGTGAGGCATCTAAGAAGATCCACTGCACTCAGAACGTTTGATAAGCGCCCTCTCGAAGTCCCACAGCTGCTGCTGGGAGACCAGTGGACTTGGGACCCATCACCCCTCAAAATCTCCTCCCGCCAAATATCATTCCACTTCCTCCTGGTCCTTTCTGCTAGCACAGACAGCTAGCTAGTCTGCATCCCTGAAGATACCACATTCTGAGTCATCCCAGGAGATCTGTTGCACTCAGGCATCTGACACCATAGCCTGAGACATCTCAGGAGATCCACTGTACTCAGAGTAACTGACACCACAGCATGAGGCATACCAGGAGATCTGCTGCACACAGGACAACTGAGCAACTGATCACCAGCTTGTCTGTTCCCCCTGAAGACACCACAGCTTGATATCTCCTGGGATACTCCTGGGATACTCTTGGTATCCCAGGAGTTCCTCTGTACACAGGACAACTGGACAATGGGTACCACAGTCTGAAGACCTCCTGGAGTCTCTGTGGCATGCAGGCAACTGAGTTCTCTAATCTCTGCCCCTCTGAAGATCCCTGAGTTGGAAGGCCACAGGAGGTCTCCTACAGCCAGGGCCACAGGCCTACCAGGAGAACTGAAGCAACCCAGGGACAAAAGAGGCAGACTCCAGACAGAGTCACCCAGACCACTGAACACCATAGATAACCAGATGGTGAGAGGGAAGCATAAGACCATAATCAACAGAAGCCGATATACGTGGGTATTATCAGAACCCAGTTCTCTTACCACAGCAAGCCCTGAATACACCAACACACCTGAAAATTAGAAAGCTGACCTAAAATCCTATCTCATGAAGATAATAGAGTCCTTTAAGGAGGGTATAAATAACTCACTGAAAGACATATAGGAAAATACAGGTAAATAGGTGAAGATATTGAATAAAGTGGTCCAAGACCTAAAATAGAAGTAGAAACAATAAAGAAAACACAAATGGAGGCAAACCTGGAAATGGACAACCTAGGAAAGAGGTCAAGAATTAGAGATGTAAGTATCACCAACAGAATACAAGATATAGAAAAGAGAATCTAAAGTGTAGAAGGTACCATAGAAGATATTGACACAACTGTCAAAGAAAATTCAAAACATAAAAAACTCCAACCCAAAACATCCAGTAAATTCAGGACACAATAAAAAGACCAAATCTAGGAATAATTGTAATAAAGGTGAATGAAGATTACTAGCTCAAAGGACTTGAAAATGTCATCAACAAAATTATAGAAGCAAGCTTCCCCAACTTAAAGAAAGAGATGGTCATAAAGGTAAAAGAAGCCTATAAACACCAAATAAATGGAACTAGAAAAGAAAACCTCCTCATCACATAATAATCAAAACACTAAACACACAGAACAAAGAAGGAATATTAAAAGCTGCAAGGAAAATGGGCCAAGGAACATACAAAGGAAGACCTATCAGAATTACACCAGACTTCTCAACAGAGACACTAGAGCCAAACAAATGAAAGATCTGTATGACAATAACTTCAAGACTCTCAAGAAAGAAATCAAAGAAGATCTCAGAAAAGAGAGCTCTCCCATGTCATGGGTTTGCAGAATTAACATAGTAAAAATGGCGATCCTACTAAAGGAAATCTACAGATTCAGTGCAATCTCAATCAAAATCAAAACCCAATTCTTCAAAGACATGGAAAGAGCAATTTTCAAATTTGTCTGGAAAGACAACAAAAAAAAAAAGAAAAAAAAGAAAAAAAAGAAAAAAAGAGACAAGAATTCTTTTTTTTTTTAAGATTTATTTGTTATTATAAATAAGTGCTGCACTCTAGCTATCTTCAGACATACCAGAAGAGAGCATCAGATCTCATTACAGATGGTTGTGAGCCACCATGTGGTTGCTGGGATTTGAACTCATGAACTGCTCGGAAGAGCAGTAGGTGCTCTTACCCACTGAGCCATCTCACCAGCCCTGAGACAACAATTCTGAACAATAAAAGAATGTCTGGGGGAACCACTATCCCTTACCTCAAGCTCTACTACAGAGCAATAGTGATTAAAAACTGCATGGTATTTGGTACAGAGACAGACATGTTCATCAATGGGAGAGAATTGAAGACCCAGAAATAAAACCACACACTTAAGGGCACTTGATCTTTGATAAAGAAGCCAAAAATATACAATGGGAAAAAGAAAGTGTCTTCAATAAATGGTGCTGGTCTAACTAGCTGTCTGTATATAGAAAAATGAAAATAGGCCTATATTTATCACCTTGCAGAAAGCTGAAGTCCAAGCAGATCAAGGAACTCACCATAAAACCAGATAGATTGAATCTAAGAAAAGAGAAAGTTAGAAAGAGCTCATTGGCATAGGGGGAAATTTTCTAAATAGAACTCCAATGGATCAGGCTCTAGGATCAAGAATTAGTAAATGGGACCTCATTAAACTGGAAAGCAAAGGACATTGTCAATAAGACAAATCAGCAACCTACAGATTGAAAAAAATTCTTCACATCTAATAGAGGGCTAATATCCAAAATATATAAAGAACTCATGAACTTAACCACCAAACAAACAAGCAAACCATCAGAAAATTGGGTATAGAACTAAGCCGAGAATTCACAACAGAGGAATCTCAAAAGGCTGAGAAGCATGTAAAAAAATGTTCAAAGTCCTTAGTGATCAGAGAAATGTAAGTCAAAACGACTTTGAGATTCTACCTTATACCAATCAGAATGACTAAGATCAAAACTTCAGATCACAACATATGTTGGCAAGGATGTGGAGAAAGAGGAACACTCCTCCATTGCTGGTGGGATTGTAAACTAGTACAACCACTCTGGAAATCAATCTGGAGGTTGCTCAGACAATTGGAAATAGATCTACCTGAAGACCCAGCAATACCACTCTTGGGAATATACCCAAAAGATGTCCCATCATGCCACAGGGCCACATGTTCCACTATGTTCATAGTGGCCTTGTTTGTGATAGCTGGAAGCTGGAACAACCCAGATGTCCCACAACAGAAGAATGGATACAGAAAATGTGGTTCATTTACACAATATAAACAGTCAACCTTAGGAGGTAGAAGGTTGGGGAGACCCTCCAGAATGTACCAAAGACCTGGGAGGTAAGCTCTCAGGACTCAAAGGGAGGGACCTTAGATGAAAGGCCCTACTGTTAGAAGAAGGAAGTTGTAGAGCCCACCTCCAGCAGAAAGATAGACCATCAAGTGAGGGATGGAGTTGCCATTCTGCAGTCCATACTCTGACCCATAATTGTTCCTGTCTGAAAGAACTGCAGGGATGGAAATGTAGAGGAACCTGAAGAAAACAAGGTCCAGCAACAGACCCAAAGTGGGATCCAGCTCAAGGGGAGACCCCAATGCCTAACACTATTACTGAGGCTATGGAATACTCACAAAAAGGGACCTATCATGACTGCCCATGGAAAGACTCAGCAAGCAGTTGAAAGAGTCAGATGCAGATATTTGTACCCAACTAGTGGATAGAAGTTGCTGACCCTTGTGGTTGAATTAGGGAAAAGCTGAAAGAAGCTGAGGAGGAAGGCTACCCTGTAGGAGGACCAGTAGTCTCAATTAACCTGGACCCCTGATATCTCTCAGACACTGAACCACCAACCAAACAGCATACACCCGCCTCCAACACATGCAGCAGAGGACTGCTGTGTCTGGGTTCATTCAGAGAAGATGCACCTAACTTTCAAGAAGCTGGAGGGCCCAGGGAGTTTAGAGGTCTGGTGGGGTTGGGGGATGGGGAATCGGGACATTCTTCTGAAAAGGAGGAGGGTGAGGAGGTATGGGATGTGGAACAGTCAGAGGATGGACCTTGAGGGGGATAAAATCTGGAGTGTAAAAAAGAAATAAAAGGTTAAACAAACAAACAAACAAACAAAAAACTAGAAAAATAAAAGCCCAAGCCATCCAGACCCAGTAACTCTTCCTGCTGCTTGGAGATACAGATGAAGAACTCTCAGCTTCTCCAGCACCCTGCTTGCCTGTGTGCCACCATGCTCCTTGTCATGACAATAGTGAACTATACCTCTGAAACTGTAAGCCAGCTCCAATTAAATGGTTTCTTTTGTAAGAGTTGTTGTGGTTGTGGTATCTCTTCACAGTCACAGAACACTGACCAAGACAGATGGAAAATGGGGTTCGTTGAAGACTGGAATGAAAAATATGCTTAAGTGGATAAAGAGAAAAGGAAACAGGAACTAAGCATGGAAAAAAATCAGTGCAGGAGACATGCAGCCCTGATCACCAACACTGGGGTACTTCCCTGCCCAGCCTTCCCTTTATTGCTGGTCCATCCTTATACTAAAGGCAGCCAGAGATCATGGATTTTCTTTCCCTATATTTAACATTTTTTATACATTTAATAGTTAACTATGAAATGTGAGATCAAAGAAATTAAGTAGTTAGTATAATGATTATCTGAGGACAAAAAAAAATGGTAAAATTTACAGCTTTATTCATGCTATAGAACAATCGTCACAGTGTTCAATAACGCCTACTGGTACATTTCTGCTATCATCTGTATGTTTGGTTTGGACTCATTTTGAGTCTCTGTTTTCGCTCACCTCAGAGAATCAATTTTAGTTTGAAATCTGAGTTTCTCAGATTCTGTGGCTCCTTAGTTATAAGATGAAGTGAGCAAATCCTTCTGAAAGAGGGGAAAATGTTCCATATGAATCCTTACCTGCCTATGTTGTCGGTATTTCACTATGATTTCAGTTGCAAAACAGTTGCTGATTTTCCAAAGCTTTGGACATTAACAAGTCACCAGTCGGTGTCCTGTGGCTACAGGAGAGACTTATAACAATGCCCATGTCTTTGTGTCAGCCATATACCTGGAGCCTGCTTCTCACTTTCATGAAGATACTATTTCTTCTGCATTTTGTCAATATCATCTATAAGTAAAAGACTTCATTTGTACCTGTGCCAAAAGGTGTGGATATCTAATCTCTAAGAGCACCATCCTCTCTGATTCTCCCTTGCTTCCTCCTTAATATGAGTTCAGGTTTGTTTTCAAAGCTGCTCTTCTCTTTCATATCACTGGTCTCTAAAGCCACCAGCCCTCACTGTGATCATGTTTCATAAATTAACTATATGCAGAGAAGGTGGCATCATCACATTTTCACAGTCCCTGATGTTTCTAACAAAATCAGTGCTCCCTAAACCCATCATATACCCTCTTAGATCCACTGTGGTTAAAAAAGGTAAAATGCCATTCTTCTAGCTCTTCTCCTCCTGGATTCAGTTCCTACTATTTCTGCTTACTTGCTTTCTCTGCACAGGATTCATAGATACTGTACTGGTTTTTTCACAGACTCATGACATAGTCACCACATACATCATCCTCTACCTAGGCAATAAAAACTTTCCCACAATCTTTATTCCCAAGGGACTCAACATAATACTTCACCAATCTTGTAGGAACTCTAAACCTATGCAAGTCCAAAACATATTTGAAAATCAATTACATACTAGGAATCAATTCCAAGATTCACACCCCTTCAAGATTATATTCTATGACTTAAAAAGAAAAGGAAAGGGGAGCATCCTCTGAGAGACAGGGGATAGGAGAAATGGGACGAGGAACTGTGGAAGATGGGACAGGGGGGCATCATCTTGGTTGTAAATAAATAAAATAATAGTAGAAGGAGGAGGAGAGGAAGAAAAGGAGGAAGAGAAAAGAGGAGGAGGAGGAGGGGAGAATGAAGAAGTGAAGTTGAAAAATTATGTGAGTCTTTGGGTACTAAACACAAACAAGATTATATTATAAGTGTAGTACATTCATAACACACATGCACACAAACACATACATATGTGTGTGTGCTTAGATTTTTTGAAACTTACTTTATTAAGAGTTCTCAAATGTTTCAATCCCCTTCCTAGCCCACTGTCCAAAGGTAGGGGGAAAAGATAGTAAATAGGACAAAGGGGATTTGGAGTGGTTTAGAAGCAGTTCTTTAGACCAACTCCAATCTCCATTATTAGGATACCAAAAGTTCAGTTCAAAAAATATCACCAGACAGGAATCAGCAGCGGTGGCATGATCCAGCAGAAACAGCCAGGCCTACACTGAGTCTGCACAAGTCATCAGGAGTGAATAGAGTCAGCTGGAAACCCAGGTGAAGATCAACAAATACCCTGTCACTGTCTATAGGGTCCTATAGGAAATAAGGACTATACTATAAAAGTGAAGTACCAGGCCCCTAAAAGTCACAAGGAAATAAAAATAAAGTTTATTAGTTGTTTAAAAAAAATAATTTAATGCCATTTCTGTTCTTGAAGAAATGAAGGAAATATTTTATGTCACACAATTGATGTATACAGGAAGAATTACTAGGTTATCAAGTACTCTGTGGTGGCCTAATTATTTATATATATATATATATATATATATATATATATATATATATATGTATATATATATATATATGAAATTGCTTTGTAAAATTTTTGCCTTTTATAAAATATATAATGAATATATAACATACATGTATATATTAACACACTACACAGTTTGTGTTTATATTTGGTAAAGGTCAAAAAGCTAAACTAAGGGGGATGAAGAGATGGCTCAGTGGTTAAGGACATTGTCTACTCTTCAAGAGGTCCTGAATTCAATTCCCAGCATCCATGTGGTGGCTCATAATCTGCTGAAATGAGGTCTTACTCCCTCTTCTGTTGTTTGTGAAGAGAGATCACTCATATACATTTTAAAATTCTGAACTACAGATCTAGAGAAACAGTCTGTACAGCTGCCTAGCCAATCAGTAAATTCCAAATTCAGTGAGAGATCCTGTCTTAGGAAATAGAATGGAGAGCAAATGAAGGAATTTCCTGATTTTTAAATTATAAACATGACACATGAGCACACAAGACCCCCTCACACTCATACACTAAACACATACTCAGAATATGAAGTGTGAAATATCTTTATATAGAAGAATAAAAAAAGTTATTATTAGCATAAATGTCAAAAACAAAATAACTTGTTTCCAGTACCACCAATTTAAATTAGTCCTGTTATCAGCATTGTGGTGTGTGAGCCAACAAAGATTCTTTTACTGTGCCTACGTCACAGGAATGTTTTTAAGAGATGAAACAAGGCTGTCAGTGTGCATTTCTGCCTCACTGCTCGGGTGTCATAAAGCCACTGATATGCCACTCAGGGAAGGTGAAATGCAGGGGTGACAAGCGACATGTCTGCCTTGCTGCTGAGAACTGGAGTGTCGCTCAGGAAAGGCAGAATACAGTCCAGGATAGGGGGTCCCTACCTGTGTTTCTCCAGGTGAGAACCAGAGGGAGATGGGATGGATTCTGAAGTTGAACCTCCTGTATACCCAGACACCACTGGGGACCAGGTGGAGTTGAGAACAGGGGTCTGTAGGCCTGTGCAGAGTTCAGGACTGGACAGAATCCAGGCTTCACTCTCAGTGAGAACCACAAGTATGGAAGGGCTGGAAGAGGGGCCTTCTATGGGATATTTAGGCACAGGTCTTCATGGTGAAGTCTCCCCATACCCACTGTAGTCTGTTGAGGGAAACAGTTTAAAAAGGCACCAATCTCCGCTAGCACAGGCTACTCTTTTGCCCCAGCAGTCTCACTGCCTCCATGGCTAGACCCACGCAACGACTGACCGTCTCATGGTTCTCTTGCTGAGGATTCTGCTTGCATTCCCAGCCATCCAACCCCTATGGGCAGTCATCACAAATCCCAGTAATTTGGTAAAATCAAAACTAGAGGCTTGTAATTTACCAGTCAGATTTATATTAGTAAATTCTCATCCCACTAAAAGCCCACACAATGAACTCAAAACTAAATTGATATAAACACAAGTTACATACCTAGATGTGTTTATAATAATTAATGCACCCTAATTATTATTTAATCATCTATCTAAGAAATACCCAATACTATGGCTCTCAGTACTGTCTGGTTCTGGCTTCACTTCTTCTCCTATAAGTTACATCTTATCTCTTCCTATCCTCCCCTTTCTGTCCTTCTGTACTCATCTCTAAAATTCTCAGCCTGTCTTGCTTTTCCACTGCTCAATCACAGGCTCTCACCATATCTTGTGCCGGCCCTTACCTGCATATAGACATCAATCCACAGTCTTTGAAAAAGATGATCCTTGCTTGTCCAAACTGTTTTATACATGGTGGATGAGGACACATATATCTTACTCAGGGTGAGCCAGATATTAAATATCTTTTGCAGGAAGGGATGCCCATGAAGAGAAGCTCATCAGATAAGCACTTGGGGTCTATCTAAATACCTCATTAGCTTGGAGAACTCCAGGTTTTTATGCTATATAGCAAGTTGTTATGGTCAGCTTAGTGAGGTGTCCTGGTCATGGGTATCAGGACAGGTAGTCTGGCTGGGAGCTAATACTAATGCCTACTGTTTTCAATTATAAGATTTAAAAGGGTTTTGGAATCGGCTTAGACCCTACCATTTCTTCTGCGTAGTGGTACAGTTCCACTTGCCCCATTTAAAGCAAAGAAGTGAAAAAGTAAATTCAGGCACAATTTTAGGATTAGCAAGCCTCATCAAGCATCTACTAAATTTCATGTAGATTTCAAGGTGTATGAGTTCAAAGTAATGCACAGAACCACACTTCCAGTCCAAGTTAAATTGGTGAAACACAGTAACTTTACGAACATTCTAGGGATGGATGGGGCCAGATAAGCATTGATATTGTGAAAACATGAGTTGATAAAACCCAATTTTGTTACAAAATAAAGACAATGCATTATAACCTTTTTAGTTTTATTTATTTATTTATTTATGCAATGGGAGAGAAGACACCAGAACAAGAAAAGAAAAGAATAAAATCACAGCATTGTACCTTCCAAAGCTAAGGTGTTTCAGGAGATTTTGTTTTAGACATCGACAAGAAGGCAGTTGGGAGATTTGGTTTTCCTGTGGTTACTGGCCAAGTGTTTTGACAGCCTCTGCCTTGTACAATATGAGTGAAAAGTAATTTGCATAATGCCATAAAGGGATGCTCTACTTTGGAAGTGCTGTGAATAGTGACCTTTCTACTAGTACAAATGACAAAGTACTTCACAAATAAAACCCTGCAGTCAGAATAATCAATATGAAGTGATGGTGTGGGAGCGAAGGGGGACAGGCAAGAGCAGTGGGGAGCAGTTGGCAGTGATCGAGAGCCACTTCAATCTAACAAAAAAAAAGGCAGCTATTGGATTAGTTGCTGTCCACAACCAGGGGTTTCTTTTCCAGCACCACATCCTACATGTTCTTTCTCAAATGTATCAATTCGTGAACAATACTGATTTTGACATTTCCCATAATATGGAATGGCTCAAAAATCATTACAATCAACAATCATTACAATCAACTGTGTGAAATGGCTAGAAGATGTTTAAATGCCTTTAGTGCCAGCTTTTTGCTGGTGGAAGCAGACTTCAGACCATCTCTAACCTCTGATTAAGCTATCACTTAATGCATTGTAGCTGAGTCTCTGATTTACTAGAAGCATGAACAAAAAGAAAAAGGAAAAAAAAATCCATGTTTCAATAAGAACTGACATGCTTTTCTTCCATATTTGTATAGTCTGTAAATTCACTTCAGCAATGATGCTCCATGTTGACAAGACATTTTCTTGATTCAATATTTCTGAATTGTTTTATTGATATTGTAGGACTAGACCTGAGAATATTACCTCTGTGTGTGAATAAATTAGAAGTTCATATGGACCTGAGTTATATTGTACTACCCAGGAAGGTGTGAAGAGGCGGGTTCTGTATAATAGAGTAAGTCCTAATTATTTATTCAGTCTTCCTAGGACTTCCTAATCCTTAGGAACTAAGTAGCTAAATCAACACATGGTTGTTCCAGCTTAAATAAGTTTCACTTTAAAATACTGAGCTCTTGGTCTACCTGTGGAGCAATTTGGAAGTGTTGGAGCCTTCATAATGTGATAGCATTTGGGGCACTGTTTTGTGGCTGCCATCAGTACAGAGCTTCTACCTTCATGTCTTCTAGTTATAATGTCCTTTCTGATGACAGGTCCAAAAACAGTGAGCCAATAAAACATGTACTAAAATTTCCGAACTGATATCCACAAAATAAATCTAGCCTTTCTTCTTATTGATATGATCATACCAGGAATGTGAACCAAGAACAAATACATCATCTCTATCCCAAAGTTTGTACATATATTTCACTGATATAAAAGAATCCAGAGACTGCTGGGATTTCCAGGGACACCTGGGAATTCTTCCCATATTCAATCATCAAACCCAGACGCTATTGTGGATGTTGGCAAGTGCTGGCTAACAGGAACCTGATATAGTTGTCCCCTGAGGGGCTCTGACAGTACCTGACTAATACAGAAGTAGAGGCTCACAGTCATCCATTGGACTGAGTACAGGGTCACTAATAAAGGAGCTAGAGAAAGGACCCAAGGAGCTGAAGGGTTTGCAGCCCCTTAAGACAAATAACAATATGAACTATCTAATACCCTCAGAGCTCCCAGGGACTAAACCACCAACCAAAGAGTACACATGGTGGGACTAATGGCTTTAGTAGCATATGTATAGCAGAGAATGGCCTGGTAGGTCATCAGTGGGAGGAGAAGCCCTTGGTCCTGTGAAGATTCTGTGCCCCAGTGTATGGGAATGCCAGGGCCAGGAAGCGGGAGAGGGTGGGATGGTGAGCAGGGGGAAGGAGAAGGGAGAAGGGATTTTTTTTGTTTTTGTTGTTTTTTCTTTTTCCAGAGGGAAAACTGGAAAAGGAGATATAATATGACATGTAAATAAAGAAAATATCTAATAAAACAACAAAAAAACAAAGTAAGAATTACAATTTAAAAAAAAAGAATGCCTGAAGGAAAGAAAACCTAAAGGTATATTTTTGCTTATAGTTGTAAATACTTCAGTCTCTGTCTAGATTCACAACCATGGGCTTTGGTGAAAGAGAATATCACAACAGTAGGAGCATATGACTGAGGAGGTAGTTCATATTATGGCATGGGAAAAACGAAGGAAGAAAGATAAAACATGAGACTTGCACTAAGATATACTCAACAATACAATGACTAACTTCCTCTAACGAGAACCCTCTACCTAATGGCCACTTCATCTAGGAAATCATCACTTGGTTAATATTCATGGTAAGCACCTTTAGGATGCCAACACTTATCAATAGTTCCAGTGGCTGGGATCCCAGCTCTTAGCACTCGAGCATCTGGGGACATGTCATATCCAAGCCACAGCAATTTAGGCCTACAAAATTTAGCAAATGGAAAAGGAAAAGGACCATCGACAAAATTTGAAGTTTAGATAAACAGTACATGTTTTTAGTATAGAACGCCACATGAAATATTTGAGGTATGCTTTTACACATACCTCAAATACCACATAAGAATAATTACACATGCTAATTATTCTGAAATCCAAGGTAAACATAATAGTACGTTGACCAAGTAATCCTTATATGAATTTTCAAGTTCTCTCTCATCCTGAGGATGTTATCCTAGACAACACTTGCTGTTTTGGCAACATCAATGGTTGTAAGTTGACAATCCTGAAAGTTTTGGAGGAAAGCGTCTGTCTTAGAGAACTCCACAAGCATCATTGGAAATCTTATGAAGCAAAGGGAAAGCTTTCAAAATAAGCCATGGCAATTGGAAGACATTTTTTCCTACAAAATCACCAAAGATGCCTTAACTATGAGAGTCTGTCCTTTACTCCTTACTCCCTGATGAAATATCATGTGTCCTAAGAAAACAGTCCATGGTTTTTGAAGACCTAGATAAGTGAGAGTGCCCATGTTTCCATATATGGCTTTTGGTTGCCATGCATAAATCACTCTTGTTAGACAGACCAAGAGAGGAAAGGAGGACACTACTGCTCTGCTATTGCTTAAGCTGAACTACATGATTTAAGTGAGTAGTAAACTAGATGCAAAATTGCCTGGTGTCTATAGTACATGAGGTAATTTTTTTTTTACCCAAGCATTTTCTCTGCATGGGGAAATGGTCTGCTACTCCAAACAATTATACTTTTCATTTTGTCTTAGTCTAGGGCTTGAGAATAATAGACTATGTCCATGTACCAGGAGAAAGCCAGAACATGCGGCTCAACTGCAACTAATTGTCCAGGGGGAAAGGCATCCTGGTGTTTCCCATTGGGCCTGAGTGTTCAAGGACTGGTGCTGTAACCTGATGAGAGACCCTCCATTCCATCCCAGATTCAAGATCTCTCTATCCTTCTTCTGAAGTGCTAGGAAACCTGTAGACAACTTGTCTTTATCCTTTCCTTTTCAGAAAAGGAGCACAGTTACCTTCAATCTGTTTACTGAAATTACATTAACATAACAGTGTTACATTCACACTCTTGGGAAGAATTTTTAAATACTGAAATTTAAAATCATTTCTAGAGTCATGAAGAACTTTGTACTATGTCTATTCTTTGAGTCCATTCATTAGCCATAAAAATAGGAACGATAATTTAAAGTGTCTATATGCTGATTCCCTTTCCCTTTGTGGAAGTTAAGTATGTTTCATCCACATAGCCAAATTTTGATTCCTTCACATTGTATATGGCTCTCTCATTTCTGCAAATTAGTAAATTCTGTGTCCTTTGTCCAATAATCTTTTTTTTTTTGGCCTTTTCTAAAACCTCTGTGACACATACTCTACACAAACAATGTAAGGATGAATGGTTTACTTTGTCTCCTAGTTTAAGAGGGTTCAGTCTCCCTTGGACTGGATGATAGAGGAGAGTAGAGTGACAACTCACACCATGGTTGGAGGAAACAGAGATGGTGTCTTTTTCCCCTTTTTATTACATCTGGAGCCAAGCATACTAAGGATCAGTTTTCTACCACCCACTAACCCTCCTTGAGAATAAGTTCGCATACAAACCCAGAGGTGTGCCACACTTCTTTTACATACTTCACAATACAATCAAATTGACAATTTAGATTAAGTATCATAACCAATTTATTTCAAATATGGGTGTTACAGAAACTCAGAGGGACCATTTGTTCTTCATTATATCAACAATTTCTATTATTTAATGAAATCTGGATATTCATAAGCAGTTTCCTTATATAAACTCTGTGCCTTTCTCAGTCTAGCCAATGACATCAAATATAGCCAATGACACCTAGCTAATTGAAACCTACTGTGGGTTGATAGCTATTAACAATCATATTACATGACAGGGCCATTGCTCTTATGAACTCACAACAGGTTATTGGCACAAGACCTGCATAAGATCAAGCTAGTCAAGATTCCAGCATAGACAGAGAAATGATTTGTGAGGCCATACCTTTACCTAAGAAAATGTTAGCATTTTATGACTTCTGTGGGTAAGAGTCAGTTTTATTATTTTTATTTTTAATGATATGGGCCATATTAGGTTTCCCACAATATAAGTGCTCCTATAACTAATAACATATAAGTAGCACTGATTACACTCAACCAGTTGTTAAAACAGTAAGAGAACTCTTGAAACAAGTAGATGGAATGTTTAAGAAATGCTTCCATGATTAAGAGAAGTTACAGCAGAGGACTAGTTACTAGTTACTAGTTCCTGTTACTAGTACCTGTCATGTAGCTTACAACTTGCAGTAACTTCAGTTTCAGGGCATCTTTCACCCTCTTGGGTCTATGCATGAATCAGTATTGTGCATGGGGAATATACATACATGAAGGCAAAATATTCATACACATAAAATAAAAAATTTAAAACTACATTAAAAATTTTGGAGTGGGTCACAGGATCTGGAAGACTTGAGGGGGAAGAGGATGATAGTTGCATTAGAAATGTGTTCTATTCATTTATAAATTGCCAAAGAATAAATAAGAATTGGGAGAGAAAACTTGTATTCCAGGAAAGTTCATGCAATTCAAGAAAGGAAAAATATCAAATTTCTTCATGGAGGAGACTTAAAAGCATGTCTTGTTAAAGAGATATACAAGAAGAAAATTGTATCTCTTCTCTAACTGGAGACATAGAACAGTTATAGGTGGTTGTAAGCCTCCAGGTTGGTACTGTGAATTTAATTTAGGTCCTCTGGAATGGCAGCCAATGGACTTAATCACTGAACTGTCACTCCAGTCCTCCAGTGACATCTTTATCCCAGGAATTTTGTTATAGTGTCACAGAGCCTTTCAGCACAGGGTACAGACGCTAACCCTGGAGGTCTGTCACTCGATCTCTAGCACTAAACTTTAGGTTTATTTAGCACTTACTTCAGAACTATTTGCATAATTTCCATGTATTTTCTTCGACTCTAGTTCTTTGTCCTTTAAGCCAAAATGGCAGTTTCTGACCACTGCTAACTTATTTCACTTTCATTCTCACTTTTTCTTGTCTATTATTACCTTGTAATACTACGTCCCATCCATTAAATGCAGCTTCACAGTTAAGCAAAAACATAAATGTGAATGCATAGCTGCAATTATGCAAGTCATTGTTAACCACCTGTTAGGCAATGTTTACGGAACACAGGGATAGAATACATCCATTTTATTTTTTCTTTGAGGATTAGCTGAGAGTAGTAGTAAAATACCACAGAGAGCAGCTATTGTGCTCATGGGATATTCAGCTGGTAACAGGAAAAGCATGCAGAAAAATAATGACCAGGGGTCAACTGTTGTAATGTCAAGATTGAATCCTCATAAATACCTATGTAGGATCCCTGAATTTAAATTTTAACTTGTGTGTCCATGAGGTTGCCATTGGATCCTGGATGAGACAAGGATTAGCTACCATCTTTCTGCCAGCTTTTATTCAACACTTTCTCTTATGCGTGTATTCAAAACATGAAGCGAATAACATTGTTATAAGGAATTGATTACTGTATTTTTAATTGCAACATTAATATAGTGTCTATAAATATTTAGAATATGCATATAAGCTTTAGGTCCATGCAGTTTTATTAATTATCCTTTGGTAAGCATTGTGTCTTACAGGGAAGTTCATTTGAGACATTCACCAGCATATACTAGGTTTTTACACATGCAGAATCAACCATTTGTCCATTCTGAGAGCTAACTGGAATGAAGCAGAATTACTTATATATGTTGTGCAAATTTTCTATCATTCTGGAATTATACAGCTTGTATTAAGAGGGAAATTTTGAAATAATAAAATTATGCAGGTGATAAAGGCAAGAGAATGTAGATTTCAAATATAGTATTGCGTAGGATTTGTAAGAGAAGTAAATGATTAAACTGCACTATTATAAATCATGCTTGTACTATGCAAACATCTTCAAGGTGACTCAGGGGTAATTGTTGTAAGGAAAACTCTTGACTCTACCTAGCAGCCACCCTACATATGTTTTAATTTCACACATGCTTTCATCTCTATGGGATTTTTGAGGACATTTTAAAAGAGTACCGTTTTTAAATTCAAAATGCTAACATCAACCTCTCACTTGTTTTAAATGAAATCATTTTTGACCTCTTCAAATAAGGAAGAGCAAGCCTATATGCAGTTCCTTAGGACAAAGCATACCAGCAAAAGGTGTTTGGTGCAAGCTTTCTTGAAACAGGTAAGGAACAGCAACTCTGTTTAGTAACACCAACCGCAGCAAAACTCTGGCAGGGGCCAGGGTTAGCAGGGTTGCTCTCAGAGAATGAGTAATTGTTGGAAACAAAAAACCCAAAGCCTCACTAGTGTGTATGTGTGTGTGTGTGTGTGTGTGTGTGTGTGTATGTGTGTGTATGTGTGTATATGTGTGTGTGGTGTCTGTGGGTGTGTGTGTGCGCGCGCACGTGTGTGTGTGTGTGTGTGTGTGTATGTGTGTGTGTGGTGTCTGTGTGTGTGTGTGCGCACACGTGTATGTGGTATCTGTGTGTCTGTGTGTGTGTGCACGTGCTGTCTTTCTCTCTCTCTCTCTCTCCCTCTCTCTCTCTCTCTCTCTCTCTCTCTCTCTCTCTCTCTCTCTCTCTCTGTGTGTGTCTGTGTGTCTGTGTGTGTGTGTGTGTAGGTGTGTGTAATGATTTGAAGAACTTAACTTCAGACCTAATTTCCCCCTCCCTTCCTCAGTTTTCTCCTCTCTGCTACTCCTAAGATGATGGGTATATCAAAGCTTTGGCCTGTAGAGACAACATCACAGGAGGAAGGTTTCAAAACAGTTTCACCAAATGTTATCACCTATGGATTAGACAGCATTCCAATTGCAGAAATCCTGATGGATGACAATGATGTAAGACATACTTCTTTATTGTTTTAATTTTGTTATAGCTTATTTATTAGATATTTTCTTTATTTAAGTTTCAAATTATATCTCCTTTCCCAGTTTCCCCTCTGGAAAAATATCAAATCTGTTCCTTCCCCCCTCCCCCTGCTCACCACCCCAACCCCTCCTGCTTAATGGCCTTGGCATTCCCCTACAATGGGACATAGAACCTTCACAGGACCAAGGGCCTCTCCTCCCATTGATGACCGATTAGGCCATCCTGTGCCACATATGCAGCTGGAGCCATGAGTCACACCATGTGTACTCTTTGGTTGGTGGTTTAGTTCCTGGGAGCTCTGAGGGTACTAGTTAGTTCATATTGTTTTTCGTCCTAAGGGGCTGCAGCTCCTTGGGTCCTTTCTCTAGCTCCTTCATTGGGGACCCTGTACTCAGTCCAATGGATGGCTGTGAGCCTCTACTTCTGTATTAGTCGGGCACTGTCAGAGCCTCTCAGGAGACAGCTATATCAGGCTCCTGTCATGCAGCACTTGCTGCATCCACAATTGTGTCTGGGTTTGGTGATTGGATATGGGAAGGATTCTCAGGTGGGTAGAGCAGTCTCTGTATTATCCTTCCTTCAGTCTCTGCTCCATAGTTTGTCTCTGCAACTCCTTCCATGGGTATTTTGTTCCCCTTTCTAAGAAGGATCGAAGTATCCACACTTTGATCTTCCTTCTTCTTGAGTTTCATGTGGTTTGTGGATTGTAACTTGGGTATTCTGAGCTTCTGGGCTAATATCGACTTAGCAGTAAGTGCATACCATGTGTGTTCTTTTGTGATTGGGTTGCTTCACTCAAGATGATATTCTCCATATCCATCCATTTGCCTAAGAATTTCAAAAATTCATTGTTTTTAATAGCTGAATAGCACTCCATTGTGTAAAAGTACCACATTTTCTGGATCCACTACTCTGTTGAGGGACATCTGGGTTCTTTCCAGTTTCTAGCTATTATAAATAAGGCTGCTGTGAACATAGTGGAGCATGCATCTTTATTGCATGTTGGAGCATCTTCTGGGTATATGCCCAGTAGTGGTATAGCTTGATCCTCTGGTAGTACTATGTTCAATTTCCTGAGGAACTGCCAAGCTGATTTCCAGAGTAGTTGTACCAGCTTGCCATCCCACCAGCAATGTAGGAGTGTTCCTCTTTCTCCACAACCTCACCAGCATCTGCTGTCACCTCAGTTTTTGATCTTAGCCATTCTAACTGGTGTGAAGTGGAATCTCAGGGTTGTTTTGATTTGCATTTCCATGATGACTAAAGATGTTGAACATTTCTTTAGGTGCTTCTCAGCCATTTGGTACTCCTCAGTAGAGAATTGTTTGTTTAGCTCTGTACCCCATTTTCAGCAAGGTTATTTGGTCCTCTGGAGTCTACCTTCTTGAGTTCTTTGTATATATTGGATATTAGCCCTCTATCATATATAGGATTGATAAAGATCTTTTCCCAATCTGTTGGTTGGCGTTTTGTTCTATTGACAATGTCCTTTGCCCTTCAGAAGCTTTGTAATTTTAGGAGGTGAAAGTTATATGTGTGAAATATACAGTCAGTGTTTGACCCTTGGCTGATTTTAGGTAAGTAATGCAAATTCCATGGCCCACCAGTACTACACTGAGTAACTGATCAGCTCGGTGGAACATTGAAGACATAACACATGGTGTTTTGCTGTTGTTCCACTGGAGTGCACAACTCTTAGCAGAGCCATTCTGCTAATGCATCTATACTTAAGTTCATTGGTGATAGAAGCACATTTACCACACTAGTGATCTAATCTCCAGAGAGGAGTTGTTCTCTCTCTCCCTCTCACTCTCTGTCTCTTTCCCTGTCAAGCTTAAGATTTTTCAACCAATTATATATATATATATATATATATATATAT
>NW_022196904.1:151578464-151590207 GCF_008632895.1 Mastomys coucha
ATATATATATGTGCGTGTGTGTGTGAGTGTATGTGTGTGTGTATGTATATACTATATATATAGTAAGTATATATATGTATCTATATACACACACACACATATATATATACCTAATGATAAAAGCAACAGATGCAAGTAAGATATAAAAGATACAAGTCATTGCTAATATATTCTCCTGTACATACACAGTGAAGGTCAACTTGGAACTGTAATTAAAATCTAGAAATGTCAGATTTTCCCACACAGCAGTCCATTTATTTTTTATTTTTATTTTTTAGCAGTGCATTTATTAATGCACTTCATTGTGTTGCCACATTTTCCTGTTTTGTTATGTTTCTTTTTTGATCATCTTTTCTTAGGACTGTGTAGACATTTGCTTTCTTTCTCTGAACTTTGGGGGACATTGACAGTCTAGGTTTTTGTTGTGTATCTTTTTTTTTCTATTTCTTTTTATTAGATGTTTTCTTTATTTACAATATCTCCTTTCCCAGGTTCCCCTCCAAAAATAAGAAAAAAAAAAAAAGCAAAAACTGCAACAATTCCCTGATCCCTCCCCCCTCGCCCTGCTTACCATCCCACCCCCTCCTGTTTACTGGCCTGGCATTCCCCTACACTGGGGCATAGAACTTTCACAGGGCCAAGGGCTTCTCCTCCCATTGATGACCTACTTGGCCATCCTCTGCTATACATATGCAGCTGGAGCCATGAGTCCCACCATGTGTACTCTTTGGTTGGAGTTTTAGTCCCTGGGAGCTCTGAGGGTACTAGTTAGTTCATATTGTTGTTCGTCCTAAGGGGCTGCAAACCCTTTAGTTCCTTGGGTACTTTCTCTAGCTCCTTCATTGGGGAGTCTGTACTCAGTCCAATGGATGGCTGTGAACCTCTACTTCTGTATTAGTCAGGCACTGTCAGAGCCTCTCAGGAGACAGCTGTATCAGGCTCCTGTCATCCAGTACTTGCTGGCATCCACAGTAGTGTCTAGATTTGATGATTGAATATGGGAAGGATTCCCAGGTGGAGCAGTCTCTGAATTGTCCTTCCTTTAGTTTCTGCTACATCTTTTTGAAACATGTATTCTCAGACCCTCAAATGTAGAATTGCATCTTGCTTTTGTATTGCCAACTATTTAAAAAAAATCTTGATTCATTTAACCACACGTTGTTAAAATGAGTTTCTCACAATTCTTGAGAATGAGTAAACTCTTTTAAGTTGTGTGGCTGGACACTCACCAGTGAGCTGCCTTTCTGAAGCTTGACTTACCTTAGAGCCACCTCAGCATCCAAAATCAGTATCAGAGTGCTCAGGAATTCTAGTGATATTCATAAATTTCACATAGACATTTTGGGTTCAGAGTTAATGGACCAACTCTGAATGCTTTTTATCGTTTTTATCTGCTGAAGATAAATTATCATTCTGAATGCCCCCACAAAATACTTACTGATGCTGCTATTTTTGTTCAGTTTTAAGTTAGTAGTGTCTCAACCCTGTTTCTAGATGCTATATTTAAGAGACTATAAAATCGTATATTTTCCTATCTACATTTTCTGCTTAAAATTCTCTATATATTGCTTTTTTTAAGAAAAGAAATGACCTAAGTAACAATGTTATATTTGTTTCCTAAGGATAACTGGAATGCCCTCAACTATGTAGCTAAAGTAACAGATGTGTGTTGCATTACAGTTTTAATACAAACACCCAATCCTCTCTTCATCACTACCTTAGATGGCACAAAATGACATTAGACTTGCCCTGCTGCATGTCTGTCTCTACGTCTACAGACACCATCATATTTGATTAGAAACCGAAACCATTCAGAGTTCATTGAATTCTCTCTTCAAAGAACTTAGGTTGTATTCTGATATTTTGAGGACTAAGGCTTGAATTAGGAGAAGGGGACATAAGAAAACACATAATGCAATGAGTGTCCAGTTTTTATTTGTTAATTAAATACTTTATCGCAACAGACTAATTTCCATATCGGTCTCTGGTATATGGATATACTGGATAAGAACCCTGAAGATTTTCAAGGTCTCTGGGTGATACCCAGAGAAACACAGGAACGGCACTCATTAACTATAATATGTTTGTAAAAGCAGAAATAGACTTTATCTTTTCAACAGAGAGGCTGGGGATCACAGCGTATGGCACCAAAACAACCCTAAAACACTATGAGCACCAAAATAGGTTATTGCAGAAAACACTGATCACAGAGCAAGGACATTTCTCAGTCTGGGTAAAAGATTACACTGTTTGATGAGTGAAGATCTAAACTGAGGTAAAAAAATATATATATATAAAAACGTGAACACTGAGACAGATAAACTAAGTTGTTAATTAATTAAGTAATTAAATTGTTAAATCTTATGATCTTCATAAAGATAAGACTTTAATGTAACTTTCCACCTCCATACCACTTACATTCCACTTCTGGACACTGTACAATCATTAGATTTTAAAGTATCTTTTGGATTGAAAAGATAGCTCAACGATTAAAAGCATGGGCTGTTCTTCTAGAAGATACATGTTTAGTTCACAGCGTCCACATGGCATGTTTAGTTCACAGCATCCACATGACATGTTTAGTTCACAGCGTCCACATGACATGTTTAGTTCACAGCATCCACATGACATGTTTAGTTCACAGCATCCACGTGACATGTTTAGTTCACAGCATCCACATGACATGTTTAGTTCACAGCATCCACATGACATGTTTAGTTCACAGCATCCACATGACATGTTTAGTTCACAGCATCCACATGACATGTTTAGTTCACAGCGTCCACATGACAGTTGAAAATCATAGGCAACCTCAGTTTCAAGGGATCAAATTGCATTCTGGCTCCTGCAAGCACAAGATATACAAATTGTACACAGACATTCATGCATTCAAAACACTCATAAACATAAAATAATTACTAAAATACTAAGTGTTAACTCACTCCTTATACTAATAGATAGAATTAGTGAACAGTATGAGACAGGGAGTTTTGTTTGCATTTTGCTTAGAATAACTGCTGTTTTTGAGAAATAGTTATATAGTTATATAAATGTGCATTTATAAGGACACATTTCAATATGGTTGTCTGAAAACCATATATGCACAGAAATTATTAGCACATCATTACATCCCTCTAGTTTGTTGAAATGATGTTTAAATGAATTACCAAAAATAAAGTCAATATTTGTCTGCCTTTCTTTTTTATTAAGTAAAAATTCATTCTCTAGGCATAAAACAGAAAGTAGGAAAAATGAGAAAGAGACAGATAGAAAGGAGAGAGAGCAGAATGGATTAAGATGACTAGAGAGCCTCCATTCTCCTCACTATGTGATGCTCCTATTTGAAAGATGATTCCTATTAAAACACTTTTCATTCCTCAGACACATTATGGACTTTGAAATGTTTTTTTTTTAAATACAGAACATTCATTTAATGTAAAATAAATGGGTAGAAAAATCCAAGAGGCTGAATCATGACATGGAGTCTTAAATCCTATTGGCTTATTTTGATTGCATTTGCAAGTACCTGATGAAAATGTTCAGATCAGCCCATCTCAGCATCTGAGGCTTCCTGTTGATTATGTTACAGAGTTGCCAGGCACATAACACATTTGTTTTACAGCACTACATGATGAGCGCACAGTGTTTTACCTCCAGGACTAAGAGTCCTTAATTTGTTCTTTGAGGAACAGTCTGTTTTCATCAAGAGACATGCTTTAGTTGATCAAGCAAGTCTACAGAGAGCACATTAAAGAAAAGGATTCAGGGAGTGAGGGTGAGCAAGGAAAGGTCTGCCCAGTGGCCACGAAACCATAGCAGGTTTTATTTTCCAGTTAAACAATGCATTAATTTATGCATGAACTTTCCTGATATTCCTGCATCCAACACAATAAAAAACACTAGGCCAAAGACAGGGGAAGCAACAGCCAAGGGAAGAGACCAGTGAAGTTACACTGAGCACTCATTCAAGAAAGGAATCTATGTGTCCTGAGAGATCAAATATGTTTTCAAAATTATTTTAGTGAAATAAAGATATATGTTTCACATGATTTATAAGAACTTTTCCTAAATGTGGGTTAATATGAGGGATAAGAATAATATATGGATGAGAAATATGGCTTCTCTAAATAGTTTACAGTTTTCCCTTTGAGAATATACCCTGATGCACTTATTCGATACATAGTATTAGTTGACAGACCCTCAGCCACATCACTTCCCCTCCCACTTGCGGATTCTGGATATGCAGGTTAGACAGGGTAGGTGCTCTTACTCCATCATGGAGCTTACTTCAGACTGAGCTCATCTTTTCATGGACCTTGAGGTGAGGAAGAAATAATAGGGGCCTGTAAGGGGCAAGAAGCCATTTCTAATGTCCTCAACATAAGAAAGAGTTAGGAAATGGGAATAAAAGCAGAAAAGAGTTTAAGATTATAAAGGAAAAAAATATCAAATATGTATACAAACCACCAGTGGACATGTCAGGGTGGTGTCAAAAAAAATCTCACTGGGAGAATGAAGAGTTAGAGGCAATTAGTGACTATGAAAAGAAGGAGAGTTCAGGAATAAGTCTCCAAAATTGCCATTCAATACCAACTAATAAATGGACTCAAGAACTTATATTTATATATTTATTCATTTATATGTAACAATATTAATTAAAGAAAAAAATGTCATGAATGGAGAGGCAGTAGCCACAGGTGCTATAATAATGATTAGAGGGAGGGAGAGAAATTAAATAATCACAATTTAATTAAAAATAAAATAAAAATTTTAAATTTGAAGTAAAAAATCTGAAGACCTGGGCAGTGAAGTATTACTGAAAGTCTAAGTGCAGCCTATATGATAAAGAGCTCTGTTTGTAAAGATCCAAATTACTGAAAATCTAGATTCAGCCTTTGTTGAACAACAAACAGATACAGTGAAGAAAACTGATGTTCCACAAAGGCAAGAAAGTGAAGCAGAGATGTTACGATAAAGGACAGTAATCAAGGAGTTACAGGATTCTTGAGAGTGCAGGAGAAAGAACTACAAGATGATCTATAAGAATGCAGGGTAGTCAATGAGAACCATTGCTCAGGTCTCTCTCTCTCTCTCTCTCTCTCTCTCTCTCTCTCTCTCTCTCTCTCTCTTTCTCTATCTCTCTCTCTCTCTCTCTCTCTCACACACACACACACACACACACACACACACAAACACACTTACAGTGAATAATACAGGAAATGAATAAATCCCATAAAGAAAACCAAGCAAATACAAACAAAAAAAATATTGGAGGAAATGAATAGATACTTTAAAGAATGCTAAGAAAACAGTAGCAAGCAGTTGAAAGAAATTCTTCAAGACCTGAAAATGAAAATAAAATTAATAAAAAAGCCAGAGAATTATGGAAATAAAAACTTGGAAATTTAAACAAGAACAAGTAGGAAAGCTTCACCAATGGAATACAAGAGATAAAAGAGAGAAGAATCTCAGGTGTCAGAGATACAATAGAAGAAATGTATACATCAGTCAATAAATGATAAACCTAAAAATCTACTGACACAAAACATTCAGGAAATCTGGGACACCATGAAAGACCAAACCAATAAGAATAGAGGAAAGACTCAAAGTTCAAAGGCCCAGAAAATATTCTCAATCAGATTATAGGAGAAAATTGTTCTAACCCAAAGAACAAAATGTCTATAAAGGTATAAGAAGCATGCAGAACACTAAGGAGATTGGACTAGAAAGGAGGCCATAAAATAATCAAAACATTAAACATACAGAACAAAGAAGGAATATTAAAGGCTTCGAGGAGAAAAGGTAAAGTTTCATTTAAAGGCAGACCTATTAGATTGCAGCTGACTTCTCAGTGGAAAGTGCAAGGGCTAGAAGTGCCTAGACAGATGTGCTAAGAGACCACAGACGCCAGCCCAGACTACTATGCCCAGCAAGATATTCAACTCATATGGGGGGTGATAAGATAATTGGACTATAAAGTCAAATTTGAACATCTGTCTCCAAATCTAGCCTTTATATAAAGAAGGTGCTAAATGGAAGACTCCAATTTCAGAAAGTTAACTACACCTGTGGAAACAAAGGAAGTAAATAGTCTCACACCAAAATCACTGCAAAATCAAATGAAGCGGAAAATAAACACACATGAGAGAGAGAGAGAGAGAGAGAGAGAGAGAGAGAGAGAGAGAGAGAGAGAGATCTTATGCTAGTAACAGCATGTCTGAAAGCTCTAGAACAAAAAACAGTAATCATACCCAAGAGGAGTAGAAGGAAAGAAATAATCCAACTGAGGGTTGAAATCAGTAAAACAGAAACAAATAGAATAATAAAAAGAATCGATGAAACAAAAAGTTTGATTTTTTAATTAAAACCAATAAGATAGACAAACTCGTATCTAAATTAACTAAAAGGCCGAAAAAGCATATCTAAATTAACAAAATCAAAAATGTAAAGGAGACATAATAGACACCAAAGAAATCCAGAGAATAATAAAAACATACTTTAAAAACCTATAAATCCACAAAATTGGAAAATTTAAAACAAATGGATAAATTTCTCAATAAGTACCAATGAAAACCCCAAGCATAAATCCACATGCCAATGAACACATGATTGTTCATGAAGAAACCATAAAGGCACACTGAAAAACAGACTGTATTTTCAACAACCAGTGCTGGTAAAACTGGATATCTATTAATAGAAGAAGGCAAATAGATTCATATTTATCACCCTGCATAAGACTCTAGTCTGAGTAGATCAAAGAACCCAACATAAAACCAGACACACTAAACCTAATAGAAAAGAAAGTGAGGAATATTCTTAAATGCATCAGCAATAGAAAAGATTTTCTAACTGAACACCGATAATGCAGGTAAGATCAACTACTAATAACTGGAACATCATGAAACTGAAACATTTCTGTAGGGCAAAGGACACACTCATGCAAACAAAAACAGCAGACTATTGAATGGAAAAAGGCATTTCCAACTTCACATCCAATCGAAGACTAATATCCAAAATATACAAAAAACTTAAGGAATTAGATATTGAAAAACCAAATAATCTATTTTTTTTTTCAAGTAGGGTACACATCTAAAGGGAGAATTCTCAATATCAGAATCTCAAATGGTTGAGAACCACTGAAAGAAATGTTCAACATCCTTAGCCATCAGGGAAATGCAAATCAAAACTACTTTGACATTCCATCATACACCTGTCAGAATAGCTAACATCAATAGCACAAGTAACAGCTCATGCTGGCAAGGATGTGGGGCAAGGGAGCAATCTTCCATTGCTGGTGAAAATGAAAACTTATACAGACACTTTGAAAAACAATATTGTGGTTCCTAAGAATGTTGGCAATCAATCTACCTCAGATATACCACTCTTGGGCATATACCCAAAGGATATTTCATCCTACCACAGAGACACTTGTTAAACCATGTTCATTGCTGTCCTATTCATAATAGCCAGAAACTGGAAACAACCTATATGTCCCTCAACAGAAGACAAGATAAAGAAACGTGGTTCATTTACACAATATATTATCATTCAGCTATTACAAAAAAAAATGGCATCATGAAATTTGCAGGCAAGTGGATTGAACTAGAAAAAAATCGTCTTCATTGAGTCAACCAACACAGACCCAGAAAGATGAATATGGTATATATATACTTATAAGTGGATATTAGCCATTAAGTGAATGATAAATAAACTACAATCAGTATATGTGAAGTAGTTAGGTAAGTGGAGGGATCTGGAGGGATCCTGGATCTCCCTGAGAAGGGTAAATAGAATATATGTTATGAGGCAGACTAGGAGCAGGTGCTGAAGGAAGCTGGAGGATCAGGTGTGAGGGGGATAAGATGGAGGGAGAGGTGCAGGTGGAGATGGCTAGAACTGGTGGCCTTTTGCTAGGATGGTGTGGAATCTCATTGCCGGGAAACTGCCTAGAACATATGAAGGTGACCCTCATGAGGACTCCCGGTAATGGGGGATACTAAATAGAGAACCATGGACACCAGCCCAACCATACACCTACAGTCTGTCTTGCCAGCAAAGCGTGCTAAGGCAATGGTGGCACAGAACTTGTGGGATATGGACAACCAATGTCTGATTTAACTTAAGGCCCATGCCCCAAGAAGGACTCCATACACAACGCTGTTAAGGTAACAAAGAACCAGAGACTAGATAGCCCAAAGAACTAAGGTAAAACCAAACACTACTGCTCAAAAAAAAAGTATTAATAAAATAACGCCCAATTATGTTCTGCTATCTTGTGACCTCAGCATTTGCATGCACACATACACATAACTTCACAAGCACTAGCAGGCACACATACCTATGCTGCATGTACACACACACACACATATTCAATTTCATACAAGTACAGGGGGGATCAGCTGGGGGGATGTAAGCTAGAGAAGGTGTTGGAATTAAAATCGTGGTCATACCATTCTGGGCAATTGCTTCTCATGGTTTTAATGAACATCAGGACTTATAATTCTATAATATGATAATGAACATTTACAGTCAGAGTAAGCATACTAATGACTGATGGAGAAGCACAGGGATTCCATTCAGACCTAGTTTCCATCTACCATGGATTAAATAGTAGTTTATTATTGACTTGCTTGTTTTTTGTTTTGTTTTGTTTTGTTTTGTTTTGCCTTTTGTTTTTTGTTTTTTTATTCTGCATACTGGCTTGCTCCTTTTGGCTGGCTCAGTTTTCTTTCTTTCTTCCTTTCTTTCTTTCTTTCTTTTTCTATGTTTTTTAGATGTTTTCTTTATTTACAATATCTCCTTTCCCAGGTTCCCCTCCAAAATTAATTAATTAATTAATTAATTAATTAATTAAAAAACTAAAACTAAAACAATCTACTGTTCCCTCACCCCTCCCCCTGCTCACCATCCCACCTCCTCCTGCTTACTGGCCTTGGCATTCTCTTACACTGAGGCATAGAACCTTCACAGGGCCAAGGGCCTCTCCTCCCATTGATGACCAACTTGACCATCCTCTGCTATACACATGCTGCTGGAGCCATGAGTCCCCCCATGTGTACTCTTTGGTTGGAGTCCTAGTGCCTGGGAGCTCTGAGGGTACTAGTTAGTTCATATTGTTGTTCATGCTAAGGGGCTGCAAACGCCTCAGCTCCTTGGGTCCCTTCTCTAGCTCCTTCATTGGGGAACCTATTCAGTCCAATGGATGGCTGTGAGCCTCTACTTCTGTACTAGTCAGGTACTGTCAGAGCCTCTCAGGAGACAGCTATATCAGGCTCCTGTCATCTAGCACTTGCAGGCATCCACAATAGTGTCTAGATTTGATGACTAAATTTAGGAAGGATTCCCAGGTGGAACAGTCTCTGAATTGTCCTTCCTTTAATCTCTGCTCCATAGTTAGTCTCTACAATTCCTTCCTCCATAGGTATTTTGTTTCCCCTTTTAAGAAGGAATGAAGACCACACTTTGGTGTTCCCTCTTCTTGAGTTTCTTATGGTTTGTGGTGGGTACTTTGTGTGTTCCGATCTTCTGGGCTAATATCCACTTATCAGAGAATGCATACCATGTGTGTTCTTTTGTGATTGGGTTACCTCATACCTCACTCAGGATGATATTCTCCAAGTCCATCCATTTCCACAAGAATTTCATAAATTCATTGTTTTTAATAGCTGAATATTACTCCATTGTGTAAATGTACCACATTTTCTGTATCCATTCCTCTGTTGAGGGACATCTGGGTTGTTTCCAGTTTCTGGCTATTATAAATAAGTCTGCTATGAACATAGTGGAGCATGTGTCCTTATTACATGTTGGGGCACCTTCTGGGTATATGCCCAGGAGTGGTATATCCTCTGGTAGTACCATGTCCAATTTCCGGAGGAACCGCCAAACTGATTTCCAGAGTGGTTGTACCAGCTTGCAATTCCACCAGCAATGAAGGAGTGTTCCTCTTTCTCCATAATCTCGCCAGTATCTGCTCTCACCTGAGGTTTATTTTTTTCTTTCTTTTTTTTTGTTTTGTTTTTTTTTGTTTTTTTGAAACAGGGTTTCTCTGTGTAGCCCTGGCTGTCCTGGAATTCACTCTGTAGACCAGGCTGGCCTCTAACTGAGAAATCTGCCTGCCTCTGCCTCCAAAGTGCTGGGATTAAAGGAGTGCGCCACCACCACCCGGCTTTCACCTGAGTTTTTATCCTAGCCATTCTGACTGTTGTAAGGTGGAATCTCAGGGTTGTTTTGATTTGCATTTCCCTGATGACTAAGGATGTTGAACATTTCTTTAGATGCTTCTCAGCTATTGTACTTGAAGTCCTAGACAGAGCAATTAGACAACAAAAGGAGATCAAAGGCATATGAATTGGAAAGGAAGAAGTCAAATTATCACTATTTGCTTATGATACGATAGTATACTTAAGTGACTCCAAAAATCCACCATAGAGCTCCTAAACCTGATAAACAACAAAGTAGCTGGATATAAAATTAACTCAAGCAAATCAGTGGGCTTCCTCTACACAAAGGATAAACAGGCAGAGAAAGAAATTAGGGAAACAACACCATTCACAATAGTCACAAATAATATAAAATACCTTGGTATGACTCTAAGTAAGCAAGTAAAAGATCTGTTTGACAAAAACTTCAAGTCTCTGAAGAAGGAAATTGAAGATCTCAGAAGATGGAAAGATCTCCCATGCTCATGGATTGGCAGGATTAATAGTAAAAATGGCCATCTTGCCAAAAGCAATCTACAGATTCAATGCAATCCCCATCAAAATTCCAATTCAATTCTTCACAGACTTAGAAACAGCAATTTTCAAATTCATCTGGAATAGAAATAATAATAAAAAAATAACCAGGATAGCCAAAACTATTCTCAACAATAAAGGAACTTCTGGTGGAATCACCATCCCAGAGCTTAAGCTGTACTACAAAACAATTGTGTACAGTGACAGGCAGGTAGATCAATACAATAGAATTGAAGACCTGAAAATGAACCCACAAAACTATGACCACTTAATCTTTGACAAAGGAGCTAAAACCATCCAGTGGAAAAAAGACAGCATTTTCAACTCATGGCTCAACTGGTGGTTAGCATGTAGAAGAAGGCAAATTGATCCATTTTTATCTCCTTATACAAAGCTCAAGTCCAAGTGGATCAAGAACCTCCACATAAAACCAGATACACTCAAACTGATAGAAAAGAAAGTGAGGAAGAGCCTCGAGCATATAGGCACAGGGGAAATTTTCCTGAATAGAACGCCAATAGCTTATGCTCTAAGATCAAGAATTGACAAATGGGACTTCATAAAATTGCAAAGCAATTTTAAGGCAAAATTTAAGGCAAAAGACACTGTCAATAGGACAAAACAGCAACCAACAAATTGGGAAAAGATCTTTACCAGTCCTATATCTGATAGAGGGCTAATATCCAATATATACAAAGAACTCAAGAAGTTAGACTCCAGAGAAACAAATAACCCTATTAAAAATGAGGTACAGGGTGCTGGAGAGATGGCTCAGAGTTTAAGAGTACTGACTGCTCTACCAGAGTTTCTGAGTTCAATTCCCAGCAACCACATGGTGGCTCACAACCATCTGTAATGGTATCTGATGTGTGTGTCTTCTGGTGTGTCTGAAGACAGAGACCATGTACTCATATAAATAAAAATAAATCTTTAAAAAAAAATAACTATGGAGCAGGGACTGAAGGAAGGGCAAGCCAGCCTAAATATAGCTATCTCCTGAGAGGCTC
>NW_022196904.1:151590733-151591878 GCF_008632895.1 Mastomys coucha
TTGGAGGGGAAACTGGGAATGGAGAAATTTACATGTAAATAAAGAAAATATCTAAAAGAAAAAATAAATGAGGTACAGAGCTAAACAAAGAATTCTCAACTGATAAATACCGAATGGCTGAGAAGCACCTAAAGAAATGTTCAATATCCTTAGTCATCAGGGAAATGCTAATCAAGACTTGCTTTTAAAATCACATACATACCACTGTCATAGAATACTAATTTAATTTATAATAAAATAGAAGAGAAGATGAAAACAAATTCTGAAATTTACTCCCAAAAATGTTTTAAAGGTTCAATAAATCAAAATAAATCAGAGAAGTTTTACCTCAATCAGTTTATAGGAATACCTGTCCCTAAGATCTATGCCATCCATAAGATAACATTTGTGATGTGAACATAGGTCAGGACTGTTCCTACTCTTACAAAACGCAGTTGCTATTCTCCTCCTTTGTATACATGGGGCTCAATTTGATACCATCCTAAGGGTCTTGATCAGGTTTCTTTTCTCTGACAATTAATGAATTAACATTTAGGAAAGATATCAAGTGTGACAGAGAAAATCTCAGACATAGCAGACAGCAATAGAGAGCATCAATCTTTAAAGAGAGACTTCTCTTAGGGGTGAAAAAATACACACACAGCAAAGAACACAGAGAAAAAATGTCATTTGGCAATCACACAGGAAGCGAGTGCACCATCTCTCTTTACGAGTTGGAGGATTTAGGGTTTTTGAGAAGGTTTTCCTTCTCAAGTTTAAGGTTGGTCACTTTGAACCCAGACAGGAAGGCTGGAAAGTCAACAACATTGGGAGAAACATCCTCGTCTAGCATAGGACTCGCTAGACTGGTCCATAAGTAGGGGGCTTACTTGCAAAGAAAAAAGAAGGACAGACCTTTGGTTTAATCTATCAAGCTTCTTTGTCAGGTCAGGAAGGGTGAGAAAGAAGCCAGCCATCTTGGAACTTCGTCATCTTTATTAATTATGCATGGTCCCTTCTGTCTGCCTATCAGAGAAACTAACTTTATCCCTCAAGTACATATATGTATTTTACATATATGTAAAGGAATTGCCCATCACATCTCCTCACACTCACTAAAATAATGCAGTTTTTCCTATCTTAGCACTTTGGAATTTGATTAGTTT
>NW_022196904.1:151591888-151592364 GCF_008632895.1 Mastomys coucha
ATGTCATTTTGCCAACTGATATGAGAAAATCCAAAATTAAAAACTATCCTGAGTGGGGTTATTGTCCTTTATCTGGATGTGGGCATTGCGTAGCACAGCTGTATCTTTGTGTATGAGAGTCATCCTTCCTTCTTCTAGCTTCTCTACTCAGGAATTAAATAGATTTGGCTACTTGTCCTAATTGAAGCTGTATAGTGAGTTCCTTGTCATAAAATAAAATCCATTCTCCTTTTTGTACTGATTCTGAGGAAATCCTATTGTATTGAAATGGTACTTCACTAACAATTCATATCAGTTCAGATCTAATATCAGGTAGTTTTACCTTCATGGGTACATTCACAGAGGTATTGTGGCCTGGGGTCCTCCAGAAGACCACGGTGTGAGCTGAGGAACAGTGGAAGGGCAAGTCTTGGTTCTCTGTCTCTGTCTCTGTCTCTGTCTCTGTCTCTGTCTCTCTCCCTCCCTCCCTCCCTCCC
>NW_022196904.1:151592501-151616402 GCF_008632895.1 Mastomys coucha
TCTCTCTCTCTCTCTCTCTCTGTGTATGTGTGTCTCCCTTGGTCTCTCTTTGTCTCTGTCTCTGTCCCTCTGTCTCTGTCTCTCTCCCTCTCCTACACACTCACAAAGATACATATATACAGAAACTGACACACAAAGAGGTACATACACAAATAGACATATAATCTCAGAAATAAAACACCCATGCACATGTAAAAATACAGGTACACCAATACATAGAGACAGGTGCAAATATACATGCACAGACAGATATGTACACGCATAGAAACAGACATATAGACTCATATACATAGAGTCAAGCATACATGCAGACACACACTGGCAAACAAGAGGTGCAGAATATGTGGTAAGTAACTGAAGACAAGCAGTCTCTTGTCTCTCAGTTATAAGGGATTGACTCAAAAATAACAATGATAAAACCTGCATCATCAGAGACCTACTACCATGTGTTATGTCTGCACATACGACTTAGGGCCTTATTCAATAATCCTTATTAAATTGTGACTACACATAATTTTATTATGATTAAATATGTTTTCTTGGCTTAGATGCTCCTTTTACCTAGCAATAATCTTAGTTCCTTTTAATGAGTCTTTCATTACCATACAAATTTAAGACTTATAATAAAACCTGGGAAATTTAGATACATAAAATGGGGATAAAGAGGAGGGTGAAACAGACCGTCAGAGAAACACATTTCATGACAATCTACACATTTGCCTTGACTGTACAAATGGCAACATTTCAGCTAAAAGGTTTCATGTATAATCTGAAGAGAAATAGCAGGGGAGAAATTGGGAATTTCTTCTGAGCTGCAAATGATCTTCTAGACCATTTGAGGACCAGAGGAAATCTAGAGACAATTTTGCCATAATTCCAATAAAATTCTATTCTGTTACCAAAGGTATAAGTTATAGTAATATATGACATGTGGGTGTCACTTTTACTGAGATGTAGGGTCACATGAGCTTTGTTGTTTTTTCCTATTGACTCACACAGCTATAGATTTTACCCAAGAACAGTGCTCTTATAAGAATGCACATGGCTTTTAAAAGAAGTAATTCACACTGTTTCAAACTTTATTACTAAAAACCTTAATGTTTATTCACATTTTAAGGGGTCTTGTGTAAAACTAACATATATTTGTATTCTATTTCCTAACTATTGTGTCTAAACTTAGAAACTAGAGTCTGTGTACTCCCAGGGCATTCACAATGAACAGATACAGTAGTCCTCAATTATATGAAACATAATAGGTTTGTTTCTTAAGCAATACTTAATATGGGAGGTTCTTTGTGGGGAACAACTCACACTAACCCTACTTCCCATTGTCAATACCTGTTCCTTTGATAGAGAAGTTTAAAGCCCACAGTTGAAGATTAATATCTGACAGGAGACCTAGTATGAGGTGTACATCATATGACCCAACATCTTTGTTTCTTTTAGAAGTTGTATGTTGAAAATTTAACTCTCTAAGTCGAGATATTTTAGGAGATGGCTTTTGGTCATTAGAAGAGAGCTCTTACAGATAGAATTGATGTACTATTGAAGAGGCCAAGGAGAAAATCGTTATCCTTTCTTTCATGGAAGTTAAGAAAAGCATTCCATCTATGAATTAGGGAGGGACACCCAGACACCAAATTGTTAATGTCTTCATTTTTTGATTTCTCCAGAACTGAGAAAAGAAGAAGAAATTCTATCATTAAAAAGCTTTTCAACTCATGGGGTTTTTTTTGTTGTTGCTGTTGTTATAGCTGTCTGAACAGATTAAGACAATACATCAATACTAAGTTCTCTTGCCCATCATACTATATGAGTCTGCAGCATTTGTTCTTGTCTGTCTTCCAAAGAGACTTAGTCACAGTGTATTCTTGTTTGATAATGTGTTTTCTGATAAGAAGGTGATCTTTCTGTTTAGTTTCTCCTTTTCTCTTTCTAATGATACCTGGAATACCTAATCACATTGCCAGGGAAGGTAGACCACCTCTGTTGGTCCTCTTTAACAGAGAACCAAACTAAAGCAATACGTAGATGAATTACTGTTAAGGCACTATACTAAAGCCAGCCATCTTTCCTTTTCTAGCTTCTTTCCCCTGGTTTTTATCATCAAATGTAATTATAAGTGCTATTTATATTGTAAGTACTAAGCTAATTATTGAGTTCATATTATGTATAATAACAACATTGGTCATTCATCTAAAATATACCAAGCACATCCTTTTTAATGATATTTGTATATTTTACTTCATTTTGTTTCAATTGGCATAAAGTAAAGGCACCTATTTATAGGATACATAGTCATATTTGATACACGCTCAAACACATTGGATATACATTCCAAAAATGCTTGGGTAGTAATATTTAAAATGTTCATTACTCATCTTAAATATCTATCCTTTTGTGATATGGACATCAAAATTTCTCCACCTGGTTAATCTTTTTAATAATAGTCATCCAAACTAATTCTTCATAAATATTATACTATACTCATTGAGCATTCTATCTTTCTCTTTCCCTCTGTTAAATATGATCATTCCCTGTGATTCTGTGAGATCAGCTATTTTAGATTCCACAAATGAGTAAGATGAGGTGAATATCTCCACACTTTGTGTGTTCTGTTCGAAACATACCCCCAAATCACACGATCTAGGTTTTTCAAAGCTTTGTAGTCTCTAGAGGCACAACAGTTATTAAATGGTAGCTGACATTATACATAAAAGATTGAAACTCCACCAACAAATATATTGAAATACCTGAAGAAAATGGTACCTTTCTTCTCTTCATGTCCATTTATACTATTCTATTATGTCCTTCTTTTTCTTTGTGCAGGCCATAGAAGGATAGAATATATCAATAGCAATTGATTTATTCTTAAGTAACACTCTGAGAGGATTCTAATACATCATCTTTGAAATGCATCATGACGTCAAGATTACACATCTTGTCTCAGGCTGACACAAGGCAGAAGACAGGAAAGAACTAACACTGTCCATCATCATCACTAAGAAAACAGCTGAAACTCCAGGTGGGACAAAAACAACATTTCATAGGTGGAGAACACTTTTTGGCTTGTTTTTGTTTTATGCTTAAATCTTCATTCACTAATAATAAAGGTTCCAGGGGACATTCTCTTCAGCCACCAGAAAATTTCAAAGTCTACATGAATTGATGTGAGGACTTTCCAGATTTTCTATAGTTGTTCTTATAGAATTAGGTTAGATAAACAACAGACACACAGACTGACAGACAGATGATAGAGATAGATAGATGATAGATAGATAGATAGATAGATAGATAGATAGATAGATAGATAGATAGATACATGCATATATGGATATATGGATACATAATAGATTAATAAATAGATGAGAGATAGATAGATAGATAGATAGATAGATAGATAGATAGATAGATAGATAGATAGATAGATGATGGATAGAGATAGGCAAATATGCATACATATATACATACATGCATAAATACAAACAGGTGTATATACATACATACTCACACATAGTCATCTACATATGCATGTAGACATACAAAGATATATGCTAAAAGATACAGAAGATCTAGAATGAATTAATAATTTTTTATCCAATTTATCTATTTTCACCAGTTTAGCTACTTTGCAGTGTAGATCTTGTTGGAGGTTGGAAGAAATAGTTCTATTGACATGCAGAAGTTGATTAATACTGTCACCATTGCTGTAATTTTCTTTCCTGTTGTTATAATAAGCACCATTGCACAAAGCAATTTCAAGGAAGGAAGGGTTTATGTCATCTTACACTTCCAGGTCACAGTCTTTCATTGAGGAAAGTCAGGACATGAATTCCTCCAGTAACTAAAGCAGAAACAATGAAGAAGCACTGCTCATTGGCTCCCTCTTGGCATTTGTTCTGGTAGGTCTTCTTTTATTGTCCACACTCACTTGCCGGAGATGGTGTTACTTAGAGTGGGCAGACCCTTCCACATTTATTTTCCACCAAGAAAATTCCTCACATACATGGTCAATAGTTAATCTGATTGAGGCAAATATTCACCTGAGATTCCTTCTTCCCATATAACTCTGGGTTGTATCAGGATGACAGTAAAAACTAACCAGGACAACCATGGTCACACTAAAGAAGACAATTTAAAGTTAAGAAATACTAACTAGCTAGAAAAAGGAGAAAAGTGACCACTATTCTGTCATAATAAAAAGAACATCCATTTTTGTTGAGTAGTTTGATACTGAACTAACTGTAGGCCAAATACAGCCTAAGTTTGTACTCCTGGGATTAAGGGTAAAAGGGGCAGAAATTTGAAACTTAATTAGCAATTTCATAAATTAGATATAGAAAAGCATATATTAGGATGATCATGTAGCTGTGAAAACTCTGTAAATAGTGAAATAGATAACATGAAATTAACCCTTCTTGCCCCACTAATTTGGCTTTAGACAATAAGAAAATGAATTATCTCTATATTTACACACACACACACACACACACACACACACACACCACAATGTACCAGTAAATCTAACCTACATTATCAAGCAAGAGCATCTTATGTCCCCATGCAAAGTCAGATATAATAAGTAGTTTCCAAAGACAGCCATAGTTATATACAATAGACACACAAAATGAGGTTCATATCTCAAGATATTCTATATAATTGCAGTGTTGCTAACAAAAGGACATGCATTATGATAGAGAAATACAATCTTTTATTTTTAATTTTCCATCACACATATCTATTAGAAAGCAGAAACAAACTCATTTCCATGTATTTGTTTAGACTCAATATAGTCAAACTCTCAGACACTGTCATGTTGGTATTTTAAAAAGCGAAGACATTTAAAGCTTTCTCTGTAGGTGTAACTCAGGGTAGTTAATTGTGTGTGTTGAGGTAGGGGAAATAAATAATAGTCTGAGAAAATTTCTCTAATTTATACTAAGTAAAGGGAAGTGGCTTGGATTAATGACTATGTCGAAGTCAATGTCATCTTTTTTCCCTTTTGAGTGTGTTCAGGACTTCACACTAGGCTAATAAAACGTTGCCTGGAAGCTGTCATTAGAGAAACTGCTTTACTAAATAAGAATGTAAATAAGAAGAAGTCACAATTTGCAGTGTATTGATTGTTTTAAGGGATTATTTCAAAGTACAATTTACATAAACTAATTAAGGACAAACCCAACAAACTTGCTTCTACTGATAACCTCAAGCCATGGGCTCCTATCCCTGCAGAGCAATACTGCAAAAGTTTCTGGATACACAGCAATTCTACCACATTTCACTACAATAAAGATTCTACTCTACAGTGTTGATTTCATATCCAGTATACTGTACATCCAAATTAAAGAAACACTGAGACTTCCCTTCAAACAAGTATATATGTATACATCTATAACTTTTGTTAATACTTACCAAAGAAGAAATAATATGCATTATTTTGTTCCTGTTTTCTAGATCTCATAAAAAATAATGTGACTCTCCAATAGGAAATAGTGTAACATGCTTTTTTTATTTGCAAGATTTTTAATAGTAAAGTTTATTTAAAAGAATATTTTCAATGTTGTGAATTAAAATGTCTCAAAAAAATCAGAACCTTGAACACAGATGCTCTCCTCAGGGAGGAAAGAGGAAGGGTGAAAAGAAAAAAATCCAAAAGCAGTAATAGAACTTGTAACTATTAATGAAAAATTTTGAGTAATGTTTTGTTTAGAGGATGTGAAATTAGTACCATATACAAAACTTTGAGCCTGTTATGATGTAGTTATTCTATAGTCATATACTGGTAGTTCAGTTTGAGATAGATTAGAGAAGAGAGAATTAAGACAGCACCTTTGCAAACACAATTCTATTAATCAAACTATGTGGTTGGGCAGCAGACAAATTCACCCGATGCCTGTCCTCTCTAGGACACACTTGTTAAAGAACTGAGTAATATTTTATACTGGGGACAGAACAATGCCTAGTCAAAGAAAACAATCATCACATTATGTAATTAAGACCTTCTCTTGGCAAGAAGCTGACACTGGACTTAACAGAATCACATGCTGCTAAGTACCTAAAGGTCAATTTTAATATATTTGTTTTAGCCTCTGAGAGCTTCAAGTCATCCATTTTAATCTGGATAAATCTATTCTTTCTTTAAAAATGTGTATCTTCTAAAACCACTGAATTTTTCTCTGTATTGATTCCTTTCCCATTTTAATCTGAGCCTCAGAGGAGCCCACACAGCATCCAGGACAATATGGAGGAAGGAGGAAATTGACTCCCCTAGATCTTATCAAATTGGGATGAAGAACTTCAACTAGAATGAACTGCCCTGACAGTTTGTCTATAACGTAATGCAATGGCTGTTTCTCTCACAATGCCTTAGTTATGATTTCAATTGCTGTGAAGACACTATGGCCATGGAAACTCTTATAAAGGAAAACATTTCACTGGGGCTGGCTAACAGTTTCAGAGGTATAGTCCGTTATCATCATGGCACAAAGCGTGGCAGCCTGAAGGCAGACATGGTGCCAATGGAGGAACTGACAGTTCTACATCTTGATCCACAGGCAGCGGGGAAATATTGTGAGCTAATAAGCCTGGTTTTGAGCTTCTGAGACATCAAAGCTCACCTGCTAATGACACACTTCTTCCAACAAAGCCACAGATACTCCATCAAGGCCACATGTCCTAATAGTGACACACCTTAGGAGTCAGTGAAGTCCATTTTCTTGCAAAGCACTATACTGAAATAGAAAAATAGATGTCAGGCACATTTCTATCTTTTTTCTCATATATGTGACCAAATCATTAGTGATTAAATGCTGGAAATATGGGTCAGTTGGTAGCATGACTACCTAACATGTGCGGTCCTGGACTTAATATACAAATAGCATAAAACTAAGCCTGATGGGTATTCCTGGAATCCTAGAATGTGAAATGTGGGCAGGGGGAGTATTGGGAGTCCAAGAACATTGAGTTTCAAGCCAGCCTGAAAAACATGATAACCCCGTGTTATAAAAGACAAAAAGAAGAGGAAAAAAAAGAAGAATATGGAGACAGTTTATAGAGAATATATTTTGAGGCTTTAAATATATTATCTTCTGGTCTTGCTAGAATGATAAAGTAGACAGTCAGGCCATATTACTGTCAACTCCAGTAAAATTACCAGTGACATGGACACTTGAGTTGTTGAAAAATGTACAGTGTCTACCCATTCTTTAACCCAACATTTAACAAAGCTTTCTGAATATATTACATATGGTATGTATCAGCTTCTGACATTTGGCCAATAATGACGGATAGAAATTCAACTTGGAAAATTAGATATGAAGGGCATAGTAACCCATTAACAATTTTTATTATTTAATATTAGCAACAATATACAAGTAATTAAGTGTGACACAGTTGGTGAAGAGATTGAAACCATTGTCACCATCAGGAATGCAATGAGGGAGTTTAGTGCAAAGAAGGGTAGAGCTTTCAGTGCTTTCTGGAGTTATGGAAAGGAGTCTTGTCAGTGTTCTTCCAGGGCCTCGATATATACACACAACTGTCACAGAAAATGAAGATTGTATCAGCCAGAGGTATGTAGTGTGTTGCTGCTAAAGCTAAGTATTTTCATTGGAAAAGTAAGTCACCAATAATTAAAGATCATTGTTCATCATGTTCTAGAAGTATTGAGCCCAGCCAAGGTATTATACAAAGAACACACAGGCAGCAATTTTTTTCTTCAAGACAAAACTATCCCATTTTGAATATCTGCAAACAAACAAACAAAACCCAACAAAATATATAGTGGCTTGAAACTCAAAAGGCCCCCAAAGGCAGTGTAGTAAAGGTTTGGACACCAGGGTACCACATGTGGAAGGTAGTGGAGCCTTTAATATGTGGAACCTTGTGGGAAAATAGTTCTTGAAGAAGACATTAGAACCTTAATCCCTAATAGAATGTTCTCATGTGCTCTTTTCCTTCTCAACCCCCTCTCTCTTTTCTTCAACCCTCTCTCTGCCTGTTTCCCTCCATCCATCCATTCCTCAACCCCCCTATTCCTCTCTCTTCTCCTTCCCTCTTCCTCTAACCCTTCTTCTTCCCTTCCTTTCTCCATTTCCTTGTCATTTTTCTCTGTCAGATTCCCACCAATAGCATATTCTGCTCTTCATTGACCCAAACCAGCAAAGCCAAGTGAAACTTCAGACATCATGAGGCAAAAATGAATGTTTCTTCCTTTACAGTTTGTGAGACTCTACTGAATCTGTACATTGATCTTGAGGAGGTGGGTATCTCTCCAATAATACTCTTCTAATCATGAAGACAGTAGATTTTGTAATTTGATCAGGCATTTACCATTGAAATATCTCTCAACACGCCTGTAAACTTAAAATAGTTAAGTTCATAATAATAGAAATATGGAAGCAACCGCTTTCTCCTCTTCTATTTGAAAAACACTTGAATTTCAAACTAGTGAGTACTCTATTGAATTCTTATTGGCATTATCATAATGACACCGGTCTCACCAGCACACATAGACACAGCTGCCAAATAAATAAGTAAACAAAATTGCTGAGGACGATTCTCATTACTGTTTAGAATATGACCTTATCATTAATAAGAGATAATAAGCAATGATTAGCCAACAGGACTTGGGCTGTGAAAAAGAGAGGGGTCATGTTTTAGGCAAGGAAGAAATGGACTGAGCAGATACTCATTATTAGAACATGGTGCTCCCAAAGGTGCTTGCTATCACAAGGCAAAAGCTTTATATCTGCCCTGCCCCATGCTGCAGGTACACACAGTGCTATGGAGCTCTTGAAGTGTGCCTAATGAAAATGAGAAAGTGAATATGAATTATATTTAACTTTCACTAATTAAATTTTAAATTTAAGTGGCCATATGAGGCTATTAGAGAGTTGGAAATCACTAAAGCTTTAGCAGAGAAAGACAAAATGTAAACTGATTTTAAGGTGTAGGAATCTGGCAGCATTGTTTATGGATTTCTAGAGAGAAATGAGATGATCACTCAAGAACATAAATTGTTCTGGAGAAATTGACATGTTTGATATGATACACTACCAATTACAACCATGATAGACAGTTCTATTCAGTTGAGACTTCACTTTAAATGTCTCTCAATAAGGCTTTTAAAGTTGTAGCAACATGGTTTGTAACAATCAAAACATGGAAGCATCCCAAATGTCCATCAAATTGTCATGCCTATGGAAACACCCATTGTACTTAGCCAAATAGATGTAGTTGTTTATAACAATACAAATGATAGTAAGTAAACAAAAACACAATATAAAATACATAGTATTATAGAATACATAAAATGTAAGTGCAGGTCAATAAAGTAGACTATTTATGTGCACAGTAAAACCAGAAACACAAATAAATGATTAAGTAGAGAATAAGGAAGATACCTTATTCTTATAGGAATGAATGGTATTACTTCATGGGCATTGATTGGACAATTATTAATATGGTTACTTCCTAATTTAGGTGATAGATTTATAGATGCTGAATTTATAATCACTTATTCTACTGGAATTTTTACTTTTTACACTTCTCAGGATTTGTAGCACAGTAACTAATGAAAAATGTTCAAAATTTAATACAAACCAAAACTAAAATGGTAAACCTTAAAATCAGCAGAGATGACCATAACCCCCAATTCTCTGTACATGCTTTTGATATCTGTCATTCAAGACTAGAGCCAGTCTGATTTACTTCCCCCAAATTTAGGCAGTCTTTGTGATTTACATGTGGGTCTGAGGTGTTAGTAAGCATGCCGCATGCAAAAGCTTGAAAAGTGATCGTATATAGGGGCTTGTTTTTCTTATAGCTGTTTTGGAAGAAAATGGATCCACTAGATGATAGAGACATTTGGCTCTGTATTTCTTCCAATCACAGCAAACCATCAAACACTAGACTAGAATCCTCAGATTCCTATTAACTGATTGACTCTACATGAAGGGGATAGCGTAAGACACAGGAAGGAAATTCCTGGCTAAGCATAGCCCATATGACCAAATAAAGGACATTAGCAAAACCCAATAGTTCAAGTTACTGAGTTTTTGGTTACCTAGGTAACAAAGCAGCAAGATTTTTCTCTTTTTCCAGCAACCAAAATTTTAGCTCAGTTTATCAAGAGTTCTAAATCCAAGAGTTTCTCAGTAAAGAGAAGACACACTGAAATACATAGTCTCACTGTATTTTCTTTACTTTTAATTTTTTTTTCCATTGGAGATTCTTACTGCCTTTCCCATTATAATAGTTTTAATTTTCATTGATTGGATAAATGGATAGCTATGATATTTGTGAGGCATACTTCCTTGTGTGTTTTTAAATGTATTTACAGAGAGGAGAAACTGTGTGTGGGTCACACCATCCCACAAACTAGGGCCAAGTATCAGAGAAAGAGAGAAAGGGGGAAAGAGAAAGAGAAAAGGAAGAGAAAGAGAAAGAGAAAGAGAAAGAGAAAGAGAAAGAAAAGGAGAAAGAGAATGAGAAAGAAAGAGAGATGGAGGGAGGGAGGGAGAGAGAGACAGAGACAGAGACAGAGACAGAGACAGAGAGACAGAGAAACAGAGGAAATAAAAAAAAGCCAAATGAGCAAATTTCATTCCGAATAAAAAATTTCCATCCACTGGATCCTGATATACTCATATGTGAATAAGCAACCTCACACACCTGCAACCATGCTCTCTCTGCTTTAATGGATTTCACTTTCAACAATGAGCACAAAATTTGCCTTCATGAAATTCTTCCTTTGCAGCTATTTGCTCACAAGTATTAAAGAGGTAAGTATATACACATTATTTTATATGATTTATTAAAATTTTTAAAGAGATGTTAAATTAGGAGATATGGCAAGATGGCATAGAAGGTAGAATCAGATGACTTGAGTCCAATGCCTGGAACCCATATTAAGGTGCTGTAAATAAATTTGTCTTTTCTTCACCTGAAGTGATTGTCTTCTCATAGGCTTACTGTTAAATAAGCTCATCCTTTCCAGTTCTTTCTGAACTTTGGTTGGCTGATTCAATGCAGCTCTTCTGAACCGAACGCTTCTCCAAGCTGACTTATTCAAACTAGATTCTCTCCACTTCTGACTGAATTGTTCTGCCTTAGCTCAAACTGACTCTGCCAACCTATTCTAATTCCCTGGCTCTTTCTCATTCTTTGACTATTCTGCCTTCACCTGCAACCTGTCTCTTTAAAACTGTCCCAGTAAAACTGCCTTTGAACTCAATGAACTGAACTGCCACCATCCCAACTCCTCTGTACTTCCTTACAGACCACTCATGAGTGCTGGAATTAAAGGAATGTACCACCATGCCTGGATCTAAGGGGTTTTTTTTGTTTTTTTTTTTTCTTTTACCTGAAACTTGCTCTGTTCCAGGCTTCCCTTGAACTCAGAGATGTTTGCCTATGTTTCCTTGGTTTAAAGGCTTGCCTGGATTAAAATCTCTCTACAAGGTGCACAAAGCTGACCTCTCATCTGAATACATAAGCTGTTGCATCAGAGCTCCACACATCACTAATATCGCACATACACACACACACACACTCATGCACACATGAAGACAGAGAGGAAACCTAAATTATATTTACTCGTTCCTTTTTTAATATTGCTATGTAGCCCAGACTGACCCTAAATTTGTGATTCTTGGCCTCCAGAATGTTAGAATAATGGGTGTGAATCAGCATGTCCAGAACGTTAACTTTTATTCATATGTGTGTATATTATTTTAATACATACTAAAGTAATAGTAAATTTTAATAGTAACACTCATAAACACATACACACACATGTGTGTATGTACAGAGAGAGAAAGAAGAGAGAGAAACAGGAGAGAGAGAAAAAAGAGAAAGTGAGAGATTTAGTTCTATTCACAATTTTATACATGACCATATTAATCTAAAACCAAACTACTGCCTGGACATCCTGCTGATCCTGAATGTAACAATGCCAAGACAAAGCTGTTGCTAAGTGCAGGGACTGAATCAACAGAAGCCTGCAACAGTTGCTTTCCTTCTGGCAGCAACTTTAACAACCCCTAACCATGTGTGTGTGTTCTTTTCCTCTTCTTTATACAACTTTTAGAGTGTTCTCTCTTGCTATGATATAGTCATCATTGTTTTCCTTCTTGGCTCAACTTAGATGTGTTGAAGGTAAAGATTATTTGTCATTGTTTTGATTCTTCACTGTAGTTTGGTCATAAAAATTGTTTCAATATATACTCAGTAAATTTAAACCTTGGAAGTCAGTCTTACAACTTCAATCAGGAAGCTCAGCTTTCTTCAGCATGAGCACATGCCTGCAGGTAGAAGGGAATTTCATTTGGCTTAAAATGTTCTGAGGACTATGGGTGTTGAGCTTTGGTCTGTTTCTATGTATTGTAATGCTACATTCTGTCAGGCAAAGTCTAGGTGCCTCCAAGTAAATTCTCAGATTTACCAGCTTTTGTTGTGCAAATCTTGTTCCTTAAATTTAAAACTATTGGTTTAATTAAAATGGTGCAGCCAATTATTGGAGGGATTAGATGCAGGTAGGTTTTGAGTTACCTGGTTGGCAGCTGCACAGAGAAAAGAAGCACAGAAGTTCAAGGGAGAGAGGAGGAATTGCCATAAGAGGAAATGGACCATGAGGACGTGGCCAGGAGAAACAGCAAGTATTGGGGGTACATCTTGGGGGAAAGTAGCCAGACCAACAGTTAGAAAAGTAGATTAGGGTTCCCCAAATTGTCAAAGCCAAATAAAATTATAATAGTCTGAGTCACTTTCATTCGTAAGCTAGACAGGGATACGTTTAAATTGGTTCAACTACATATGGGCTATAAGGTGAAGGTTTGTAAAACTATCTGTGCCTGTGGTACTGGCATATCATAAAGTCTAGACCATGTTGCAACCACTGAAGAAAACACAGTGGAACTTATAAGTGAATAGGATGTGCTAAAACCTGATACTCAGGCAGTGCTGTGCAAGGCTGAGGGGGGACCCTGTTGTACCTGAGAAACTGCACTGCTGTGTGCTTTAGCAAACACACTCCAGTTTGCCTTCTTAGACAAATGCTGTGCGATTACCAGTCATTAGAGTGAAGATCTTAGATTTGTTCTTTTTTTTATCACACATAAAGCATGCCTTAAAATTTGTTTTATATATTTGCCTAGCTAATATTTCCTGATTTGACTTTCACTGATTTCTGTACTTTCCTGTAAGTAGCTTAGCACCTCTTTTTTTAAACAAAAGAAGTCAATATATATTCAATGAAAAAACAATCTTTATTTTAAGGAACCAAATGAAATAAGAACAAATAAATGGTCATTATTTCTAAGCATTTGCTGTTGACTGCTATTAATAATAACAATATTTAAAGTATATATAAAATTGTATCTTTTAAAGAGTCACCAGAAAACTATTCTTCTAGATTAGATTAAAAAAAAAAAAAAAGAGCTTAAACTGCCCAGGTGAATAGGCAAAAACATCAGAATAAAGCTACTGCCACAAACAATTTAGAATTTGTTATTTTATTTATAGGGCTGTCTTCCCTGTGTCCATTCTGAGATGTCTAAGCCTTACGAACCACACAGGCAAAATCATCACTGTTTCTAGCATCCTGATGCCCAATGTTTAACTAATGCCATCCACTAGGTTTTTATGCTGTACAAGCTCATCTATTTTAACAGCTTGACGCACCTAAAGTGTTGTCAAAAGTCATAAATATTGGGCTATACTAAAACACACCCATAGGTCTTTTATTATTAAACTGTTGTTCATATTTGTGAGCATAGACATATTTATATTACTTCAGAAATTTAAAAGAAGACATTTAAAATAATAAACAAAATGAAGATTAAGGGTTGAAGAAATTTTGCTATGGCCTCATATACTTTGTACCCCTTGCTAGTTATTCATTATCCTTTCCCTCTTGTGCATAATTTCATGTCAATGATGAGTGTGCTTTTCGTTGGCCGCTATCAAAATTTCCAGCGATAAGGTCTTATAACTAAGTGGGCTTGTTAAATCAAAGGTAGTAGCAATCACAGAATGTGATTCCTGATTAACAAAAGAAACCTCTCATCCTCTCAAAATAGAGACTTCAATATATACACACGTATTTAAGTGCTACACAGAGTCAGTGTTCAGAGGTCCCTGTATGTTATGAACTTTATAAATTTCTGAAGATCATGTAAAATTCTTGGCATTTGCCACCAAGGTAGGTTAAAAAAAAAAAAAAAAAAGAACAGTATAGTTACCAAAATTGTGTTCCGTGCAATACTTTCAAAATAAAGCATTCATATATCTGACGTTACTTCCCAGCTCAATGGTATGAGATACACAGTTAGGATGAGTGGCTAGCATGGGGATTTAGGAAATATTTCTGAGTTACTGTGACTGGTTTACAATTAACCTTATTCTGGATTTCATGAAGGGTGTCATTTTATCATAAATGTGAACCAAAAACTGTTTTTAGTCTCTGTAACATCAGTATGATGTTTTTAGCAAACACACCATAGAGTAGGTATTGTTTTTGTTTTAAACCAGTCCTTTTTTTTTTTTATTCTAAATTGTGAATTTTAAAAATGCTAGGATTCAGTGAGTTCAATCATTTCAGGGGCGTATGGAAGGTGCAGAACAGAACTCTTTCCGGCTCTGTCAGAAGTATCCCCACGTTTGTCCTTTATTTACTCGTCGATTCCTGGAATAAGTGTGTGTGTGTGTGTGTGTGTGTGTGTGTGTGTGTGAATGGCTTAGAATAGAAGTGAGTGACATTGTTTGGAAGGTGGGAAACTGCAGCATTTCCTGGAAAGAGGACAGACTCTATCAGTAAGTACCAAGCACAGGAAGAATGACTGAACAGGCTAAACATTATAGACCCGAGGTACTTTTCCTGGACCTGAGAAAAAAATGCGGGGCTATGTTGACGAACGGTCTTTATTGACACGCTAAAAAAACTTGCCATGATAGCTCATAAAATAATTAACCCTAAATGCCTAAGAATATGTCCACCAGAAATGCTTACCGTGGCTTCATTTTAAATTGTGAATCTGAAGGCACTGTCAGCCCAAGTGTCTTTCTCTCCTGTCAGTACCACTTAGCACACACCAAGTATTAAGCTACTTTTTGTTTATACACCCGTGACTGTGTCACAGGCATCACGGTATAGTTAAGAACAAATCTCACCTTCATCTATTTCAAGTGGGATCCATATTATCTTCTAATTACTAACCCTCGCATCATTAATAATGCTAAATGTAATGTATAATGTAAGCACCAGTATCCGGAGAACCCCTTTGAAATCTCTATCTTTTTTCCTGCCCTCACTAATGGATTTAAGATGATTAAATTGCAAAAGGCAGGACTGCAAGGTGATGTTTTGACAAAATGAGCTCGGTTGTTTGGAAGCAGCCCCGAAGCAGTCCCTCTGAATCGGGGCCTTGTGAGTGTCTCTGTAAAGCAGATAGAACTTCATGATATATTTAAATCCTTTTCCGCAAACATTTCCCTGATTTGTTGCCAAGCCATCACTGAATTTAGTAATCCAGACAGATTACCAGAGGGGGCCTATTTTTAGGGTCCGTCTGTTGCTGTGGCGGTTGCAGCTGATCGGATTACGGCTCCATCCTACCCATGTAGAATGCATTGATGCTTCAAGAGAAACCTCACTCCACTCCTGTAATTACAATGTCAGACTCTGAGCTGGATATTTCTCTCTGAATTTATTTTGTAGCTCTGTTGTGGCCAATCCATTATTAACTCCTGAGACGGTGTGCTGTCTTTTAGCTTTGCTCTGTGCCACTTATAGTTAGTTCTCTCTCTCTCTCTCTCTCTCTCTCTCTCTCTCTCTCTCTCTCTCTCTCTCTCTCTCTCTCTCTCTATCTCTCTCTCTCTCTCTCTCTCTCTCTCTGTCGTGTTGGAGGAGAGTAGGTGATAGTAAATTCATGCTGTGGGTCACAGAGGACGTATGTAATTTTTCTTACTCAGAGGGCAGAAAACTAAGTCACCCAGCCCCGCAGCCGCGGCTGCCTTCTACAAATGACAATACCGCCATCTAGTGGTCAAATGTCCCCAACAGTCTACTTTTCCCATCAGTTGAGTAAAGTGGTCTATTAAATTTGTCTCAGAAGGAACTCTGGCTTACCTTTAAGATAAAATGTTTTCCTAAGAAGAATGGCAGTTCACCAAGTGACATTTGCTCAAATTCATAATTTTGTCGATAAAAGGTTGAAAAAGAGAGAAAAAATGATACTGTATTAGAGAGAAGTTTATCTTTCCTTATACCACATAAATAAAGTTAATCTTTCAGAATAATCTTAACCATAATTTTTACAAAATCATGATTGTAAGCCAGGCAGTTAGAAAATGAAATAACAAACTGAATTAATTTTCCAGTTTTGTATTTGGTCAAAAAGAAAATTACCCAGAAATCTCACATCTCTTATTAAAGGATCTGTCATCAACATCCAGCTACTACACCCAAAGAAACTAATATATATTGTGCACATATAAACAAATAAACATTGTTTTACTGAAAGAAATAAGAACTGGATCAGATTGCTGAGAAATATTTTTTTTTAATATTTTATCACAACGGTAGTCTCCAAGCTGTTGTGATATGAGCATAGTAATTTAAAAATCTTTTTTCAAATATTCTTGAAGACATTATTGTTATTTGTGAGTGCGAATTCAAGATGGCTTTATCTACTGGCCAAATTAAACAGCCTATAGTACTAAATGTACTTCCCTGAACAGAGCCAACTGTCATCAGGACGCAAGTACCCAGCTCTGCCACCAGGGAGCAGCATTGTACTGCTTCAGATTGATCCAGATCCTTTTCCTGAGCTTTGAGCACAGCAGCCCAAAGCAGTTTTGCTGGTCTTCTGAGTTATAGGGTCCCTTCAGAGGATCCCAGGATGCTGATTGGTAAGTGTAAAACTGAAGTATATAGAGTCTTTTCTGAGACTAATAGTGTAAGGTTTACACACATACACACCTGGGGTAGATTACCTAAGAATTTGAGTGTGTTTGTAGCCTTGACAACTTTTTTACCTTTTTTAAAGTCAGGTCCAATAACATTTCATTGTCTTCCACTTTCTTCCCTTTCTATTTTCTGTTTGTTTCCTTTTGTAATTGGCCCAAAAGAAATGTATTCATTCTAAAGAGACAGATTAGCTATCAGACATACAAAGGGCCCAAGATAGAGCAACTTCCCAAAGAATCTCTGCTGGGAGGAGAAAATTCTGGACCAGCAAGAGAAAAAAAAAAAACTTCTCTCCAAAGCAGGAAAGAGGCTTGCAACTGACAGAAACAACAATGGGTCAGCAGTACATCAGGCCTCACCTTAGCCAAGACTACTTAGATATCAATAACACTGGTCTGCTATTTCAACTTTGCTTGGAATACCCAAGATACAATCCACAAACCACAAGAAACTCAAGAAGAAGGAAGACCAAAGTGTGGATTCTTCTATCTCTCTTAGAAGGGGGAACAAAATACCAATGAAAGGAGTTGTAGAGACAAAGTGTAGAGCAGATACTGAAGAAAGGACAATCCAGAGACTGCCCCACCTGGGAACCCTTCCCATATTCAATCACCAAACCCAGACACTATTGTGGATACCAGTAAGTGCTGGTAGACAGGAGCTTGATACAGCTGTCTCTTGAGAGTTTCTGACAGTGCCTGACTAATACAGAAGTAGAGGCTCACAGCCATCCATTGGACTGAGCACAGGGTCCCCAATGAAGGAGCTAGAAGAAAGGACCCAAGGAGCTGAAGAGTTTGCAGCCCCATAGGAAGAACAATATGAACTAACCAGTACCCCCAGAGCTCCCAAGGACTAAATTACCAACCAAAGAGTACACATGGTGGGACTCATGGCTCCAACTACATATGTAGCAGAGGATGGCCTAGTCGCTCATCAGTGGGAGGAGAGACCCTTGGCCCTGTGAAGGCTCTATGCCCCAGTGTAGGGGAATGCCAGGTCCAGGAAGCAGAAGAGGGTGGGTTGGTGAGCAGGGGAAGGGGGAGGAAATAGGGTTTTTTTCAGAGGGGAAACCAGGAAAGGGGATAGCATTTGAAATGTAAATAAAGAAAATAACTAAAAAAACAAAAAAATGAAAACAACAACAACAACAAATCACTTTGCTTCAGAACTTCAAAGACAGTCCTGAGTGGGTCATTGGATCTCTTTGCCCCTCATCCCAAAGTTGACCCATTAACAAATTCTCTGTTCTGCTTTTTTCCTGTTATTCGGATTCTTTATTTTCAAGGACAGATGGTTTAACCTGACTGTTTGGGACCCTAAGTTCTGTAACACATTTGTCTCTTCATTCTTCTCTATCTTTGATGGCTTACCTTTTCTCTTTTTATTTTCTTCTTTAAATCTTCTCTCCCAATGCTTTTTATTTATTGATAAATAATTTTAACCTATTGATTTTATTTATTAGTATAACAAACATTATTATTTATATACAAATATATAATAAACATTCTTAATATAATAAAATATAATAATTTTATCTCTTGATAAATAATTTTAAAGATTACCTCATTTAATTGTGTTCTCCTCTCTCTCATTAGCTAAGTGTACAGATTAGTGAACTGAGGAATAGTATGTTCAAGTGAACTTTTTAAAGTATTAGTTTATAGTAAATTTTGAACACCTACTATGTAAAACATGAAACAAACTCATTGGAACTCTAAAATAAAAGACAGAATATGAACTTTTTTGATTCGTGATTTCAAAGGTTATGGAAAGGAATACATAGCAACAGGTAGGTAGCTACACGGTGGCAGAAACATGTCTTATAACCATCATCTTCTCAAACGTCAGTATAACACTAGCAGAGACCAAACTAGAAGTATATATAGCATACCATATACCTCAAAAACTTCTGCAAGTGACTTACTTCCTCCATCAAGACTCTGAATTCCTTAAAGAGCCACATTCTCCCAAAGCAGTGCCACCTGCTGGAAACTAAGTGAGCAAGCACAAGGCCTATGGGGAATTATTTCACATTTAAACTAAAACAGGATGCATTTTTTTAAAATGCTGTTAGGTGACTTGGTTGTATACATTATTCATATATATATGGTACTTCAATGTGTGTATACACATCTGGGTAATGAACAAACTGCATCTTTTAGATCTGGCATCTTCTGGGAGACATAAAGAAATCAATCTCAAACTGTCCTAGGATAATCTACCCTGCTGACTAATTTTCATATTGATGTAAGGTTGTAATATAATGCTAATGGATAGAAAATATATTGAGGGTCTTATAGAATCATGAACCACAAATGCTATAATATTAGCCTGCTGGGCAAGATGTGTTTACTCATATAATAGTGGCAAAAATGGGAAGAATCTTGACTCCCAGGCCTTCTAATATGCCGAGGATCATAGGTGAGGAGGCCACAAACATTGACCCCAACATTGGGAGTAACTGGGATAAGCAAGATCTAGGGATGCAAGAACCCTGCCAGTCCAGTGGCACGGGTTCTTTCCGGTTTGAGCTGGTACCCTGAGCAGACCTTGGGCTTTAGTTCTGGACACAATCCCACAACATCCAGAAGAATCTTGACTCTCAGGGGCTCTAACACTCACAGGATCATAGGATCTCAGGAGCTTGGTCACACCAGAATTTCAGGATGCCAGAGGTAGCTTGACTCCCAGTAGCTCTAACACATTCAGGATCTCAGGATCCCAGAATCCTAGAGACAAATAGACTCTGAGGAGTTCTGAACAACCAGGATCACAAGAAGGACAGGCTCTAGTCAGAGACAAGGAGGGCAGGTAGCACTAGAGATAACCAGATGGCGAGAAACAATTGTAAGAACATAAGCAACAGAAACCAAGACTACTTGCCGTCATTGAACCCAGTTCTCCCACCTAGCAAGTCCTGGCTATACCATCACACAGAAGATTCAGATCTAAAATTATTTCTCATGATGATGATAGAGGACTTTAAGAAAGACATAAATAACTCCCTTAAAAAATTACAGGAGAAGACAGGTAAACAGGTAGAAACCATTAAAGAGGAAACACAAAAGCTCCTTAAAGAATTAAAGGAAAACACAACCAAAGAGGAAAAGGAACTGAACAAGGCCATTCAAAATCTAAAAATGGAAAGAGAAACAATAAAGAAAACACAAAGGGAGACAACCCTGGACATAGAAAATCTTGGAAAGAGATCAGGAGTCATAGATTCAAGCATCACCAACAGAATGCAAGAGATAGAAGAGAGAATCTCAGGTACAGAAGATACAACAGAAAAGAAAATGCAAAAAGCAAAAAAGCTTCTAACACAAAACATCCAGGAAATCCAAGACACCATGAGAAGATGAAACCTAAGGAAAATAGGTATAGAAGGGAGCTGGTTCTTTGAGAAAATTTGCTAGATAGATAAACCTTTAGCCAGACTAACCAGAAGGCACAGACAAAGTATCCTAATTAACAAGATCAGAAATGAAGAAGGATGTATAACAACAGAAACTGAGGACATTCAAGAAATTACCAGATCTTATTACAAAAGCCTATACTCAACAAAACTGGAAACTCTGGATGAAATGGAAAATTTTCTAGACAGATATCAAATACCAAAGTAAAATCAGCATCAGATAAACCATCTAAACAGTCCCATAGCCCCTAAGAAATAAAAGCAGACATTAAAAGTCTCCCAACCCAAAAAAGCCCAGGACCAGATGGATTTAATACAGAATTCTATCAGACCTTCAAAGAAGACCTACTATCAATACTCTTCAAACTATTCCACAAAGTAGAAACAGAAGGAACACTACCCAATTTCTTCTATGATGCCACAGTTACAATGATCCCAAAACCTCACAAAGACACAGTAAAGAAAGAGAACTTCACACCAATTTCCCAGATGAATATTGATGCAAAAATAATGAAATTTTAGCAAACAGTATCCAAGAATACATCAAAATGATCATTCACCAGGATCAAGTAGGCTTCATCCTAGACATGCATGGATGGTTCAATATATGGAAATCCATCATTTAATCCACTACATAAAAAAAAAAAAACTCAAAGAAAAAAACCACATGATCATTTCATTAGATGCTCAAAAGAGCATTTGACAAAATTCAACATCCTATCATGTTAAAAGTCTTAGAAATATCAGGGATTCAAGGCCCATGCCTAAAGATAGTAAAAGCAATATACAACAAACCAGTAGCCAACATCAAACTAAATGTAGAGAAACTTGAAGCAATCCCATTAAAATCAGGGACTAGACAAGGCTGCCCACTCCCTCCCTATCAATTCAATAAAATACTTGAAAGTATAGCTAGAGTAATTAGACAACAAATTGGAGGTCAAAGTGATACAAATTGGAAAGGAAAAAGTCAAAATATCACTATTTGCAGATGATCTTATATTATTCTTAAGTGACCCCCAAAATTCCACCGGAGACCTCCTAAACAACTTCAGCAAAGTAGCTGGACATAAAATTAACTCAAAAAAAAAAATCAGTAGCCTTCCTATACTCAAAGGATAAACAGGCTGAGAAAGAAATTGAGGAAACAAACGATACCCTTCGCAATAGTCACAAATAATATAAAATAACTTGGTGTGACTCTAAGAAAGTGAAAGAACTGTATGACATTTCTCTGAAGAAAGAAATCGATATGATCTCAGAAGATGGAAAGATCTCCCATGTTCATGGATTGGCAGTATTAATATAGTAAAAATGGCCATCTTGCCAAAAGCAATCTACAGATTCAATGCAATCCCCATAAAAATTCTAACTCCATTTTTCGTAGTAGAAAGAGCAATTCTCAAATTCATTTGGAATAACAAAAAACCCAAGATAGAAAAACTATCCTCAAAATTATAGAACTTCTGGGAGAATCATCATCTCTGACATCAAGCTGTATTACAGAGCAATAGTTATAAAAACTGCATGGTATTGATACAGAGACAGGCAGATAGATCAATGGAATAGAACTGAAGACCCAGAAATGAACCCACACACCTATGGTCACTTGATCTTTGACAAAGGCATTAAAATGATCCAGTGGATAAAAGACAGTATTTTCAACAAATGGTGCTGGTTCAACTGGACGTCAGCATGTAGAAGAATGCAAATTGACCCATTCTCATCTCCTTGTACAAACCTTGAGTCCAAGTGGATCAAGGAGCTTCACATAAAACCAGATACACTGAAACTAATAGAGAAGAAAGTGGGGAAGAACCTCAAACACATGAGCATAGAGGAAATTCTCCTGAACAGAACATGAATAGTTTATGCTATAAGATCAAGAATCGACAAATGGGACCTTATAAAATCGCAAAGCTTCTGTAAGGTAAAAGACATTGTCAATAGGAGGAAAAGGCATCCATCATATTGGAAAAGATCTTTACTAATCCTACATCCAGTAGAGGGTTCATATCCAATATATACAAGGAACTCAATAAGTTAGACTCCAGAGAGTCAAATAACCCTATTTAAAAATGGTGTACAGAGCTAAACAAACAATTCTCAATAGAGGAATGTCGAATGGCCGAGAAGCACCTAAAGAAATGTTCAACATCCTTAGTTATCAGGGAAAAGCAAATCAAAACAACCCTGAGATTTTACCTTACACCTGTCAGATCAGCAACTCCAGTGACAGTAGATGCTAGCTGGGATGTGTAGAAAAAGGACCACTCCTCCATTGTTGCTGGGATTACAAGCTGGTACAACCACTCTGGAAATCAGTCTGGCAGTTCTTTAGAAAATTGGACATAGTATTAACTGAGGATCCTTCTATACCACTCCTGGGTGTATACCCAAAGATTCTCCAATATATAACAAGGACACATGCCCCACTATGTTCATAGCATCCTTATTTATAATAGCCAGAAACTGGAAAGAACCCAGATGCCCTTCAAGAGAGGAATAGATATAGAAAATGTGGTACATCTACACAATGGTATACAACTCAGATATTAAAAACAATGAACTCATGAAATTTTTAGGCGAATGGATGGAACTAGATAATATCATTCTGAGAGAGATAACACAATCACAAAAAAAAACCCACACATGATATGTACTCACTCATAAGCAAATATTAGCCCAAATGCTCAGAATACCCAAGATACAATTCACAGACCACATGAAGCTCAAAAAGAAGGAAGACCAAAGTGTGAGTACTTCAGTCTTTCTTAGAAAGGGGAACAAAATACTCATAGGAGCAAATATGGAGACAAAGTGTGGATCAGAGACTGAAGGAAAGGCCATCCAAAGACTGCCCTACCTGAGGATCCATCCCATATACAGTCACCAAACCTAGACACTATTGTGGATGCTAAGAAGTGCATGCTGACAGGAGCCTGATAATAGTTGTTTCCTGTCTCCTGAGAGGCTCTGCCAGAGCCTGACATGTGCAGAGACAGATGCTTGCTGTCAACCATTGAACTGAGCACAGGGTCCCCAATGGGGTCCCCAATGCAAGAGTTAGAGAAAGGACTGAAAGAGCTGAAGGGGTTTGCAACCCCACAGGAAGAATAATAATATCAACCAACCAGACACCCCAGAGTTCCCAGGGACTAAACGACCAACCAAAGAGTACACATGGAGGGAGCCATGGCTCCAGCCTCATATGTAGCAAAGGATTGCATTGTTGGACATAAATGGAAAGAGAGGGATTTGGTCCTGTGAATGCTCAGTGCCCCAGTGCAGAAGAATTTAAGGGAAAGGAGATGGGAGTGGGTGGTGGTACACCCTCATAGAAGCAGGAGAGGGGGATGGGATATGGGGTTGGGGGGGCAGGAAAGGTGATAACATTTAAAATGTAAGTAAAGAAAATATCAAATAAAATATAAAAAAAAATAATGGCTACCACGGACCGGGATTTCTCGCGGGGTCCCTGTTCCGCGGGACACGGGATTCTGGCCAGGTGGGC